>NC_081554.1:11007630-11250130 GCF_963082655.1 Stomoxys calcitrans
TATAAGTAAAGTGCATTCTAAACTATTGTACATCGCGTCTGTTTGTCGAAAGAGTATAGAACCTACTTTTATATTATTTTTTTATTTAACACACTATTTTTGAATTATCAAACTGTCGAAGGCGAATAAGTTACAGAATACCATGAAATGTGATTTCCGCCCTCTACAACGGGAATAAGGGTGATTTTTCTATCTGGATCATATTGTGCAGGGACGTCAAAGGGTGTAACATAGCCCACTGTGCCAAATTTCAGCGAGGTTGGATAAATGTGCCTCTTATAGACCCGAAAACATCAATCGGGAGATGGGTATATATGGGAGCTATATCCAAAAATTATCAGATATGAACAATATTCGGCTCGGTATATCGGACGGCCTACAAAATTCGCTGTGCTTAATATTAGCGAAATTGGACAATAAATGCAGCTTTATGGGCCCAAGACCTTTTATCGTCTGATCGGTCTATATCAAGATATAGTCCGATATTGCCCATCTTCGAACTTAACCTTGTGAAATATCTCTATTTTTAAAAACTGTGGCGTGATTTCAATGGACGGACGGACCAACATGGCTGGATCTTCTTCGATATTTACGCTGATCAAGAATATATATACTTTATAGGGTCGGAAATGGACATTCCGCTGTGATGCAAACGAATTAACAAAATGAATATACCCCCATCCTTTGGGTATAAAGAAGAAACGTTGTATCCAAAATTAGATTCGATTTAAAAACTTTAAGCTCGAGTATTTAAGTATTCTGTATATTGAGTATATTGAGTTACCACGAGTGCAAAACAGGTATTGTAGAAGTTGAAAGAGTATACACGATATGCTTAATAAATGTTCTGTTCTGTGGACAGCATTTGTGAGGTAAAGCGCTGAAACAAACAAATGAACAAGCACAACCCACTAAACCAAAATAACTAACTGAACGAATTAATTCATTGAGAGGGATTTTTAGTGAACGACGAGGCTACAAATAATCTCTTTTAGTCCGCTGAAAAACATCGCGCTAACAATTTGCTCCTGTTATTTTTTCAGATAAAAGGAGACAGTACTCTTCCAAGAGGTTCAGTTATAACGAAAAATTTCCTTGTGTAAGCAGATCCCAAGCGTCTTTTAGTCAGCAAATTCATAAAAAAAACTTTTTTGATAATATTAATGCCTGACCTAATATTCCAATTTGGTTTAAGACTATTGAAATAAACTCATTGAACCAAACTAATTGATGTACTAAATGAACGAACTAGTTCGATGAGCGTTGATTTTAATGAACGACATGGTCGAACACTATCAAGAATTCATTCAAATTCAAAAGAAGAAAGTTTTCCTTTAAAACCTAGTGGTAACGAAAAAAATGCGAACACATTCCGTAGAAGTGGTAGTGGTATATATGAGCAAAATAATAGCGACTTGTAGCTGCGCCATTATAAAATTTCGTTTTTAATAATTGCAATTGTAATTAAATGCTCACGAAATGGCTACCAATCAACTCTGATTTAATGGTTGTTTGACTTTTGTTTGTGTTCTGACAAAGGCGAAACTATTAAAGGTGGTCTCATTTGTACAACAACCACAAATCATACGGTGCAATCCGCCATCTTGTCATCAAGCTGATCGACGTTTTGCCAACACACACAAAGAAATTTCTGAACGTGTGTGTATGCGTGTGCGTACATGAGAAATGTATATACGAAAAAGAAGATAGCAACAAAGAGAATGCAAACATCTTAATACCGTCAAACCTGGCCGGCTGTTAACAGCTGTTCGCATGAGACTTACTTTTTACATCCGCCGTGTGTTCTGGCAAACAATAGAGTCTGTCGAATTTTGCAATATTTTAATAGGAATTTTCGCTGTGAATGAAGTCAGTATTAGGTCAGAAGAGCGGAACTTCTACCAATAATAAATCTCCTCAATTTCAAATTTTAAGATATGGTTGTAGTCCCAATGACTGGAAATACTAAAGAACTTAAGTACAGCCGTTTAGGCCATAAAAGAGGGTGAACGATGAAATGCTAGGGCTTGCTCTAGCTATAAGTCTGCTGCGGACGAGTCAGGAAATTATATAAAGATTTTTGGGGATCAAGGAACCAAATCGGAACATTTGGTGTGGGTGTTGGAGAATATAAAAGTATTTTACATACTAATTATCTGTCATGTCAGGATTCATCTCAAGGGACTCAAGCGACTCAAGGAGTCAGCTCAGGGGACTGGTTTAAATAGGTATTAAATGTATGTAATAAATGTAGTTTATATGCCAACAGTGAGAGAAGTGACATAAAAATAAAGGAATCTAGAAATGGTAGGATCGGTTCATATGGCAGCAATATTTGACTACTACTACTACAATTTCCTATGAGCATTCCATAAAGAAAAAGGGGATACTTCTCTCATATCAATGAGAGCAGTCGGATTAATGTTTAAGCTCAATGATAAGGGCCTCCTTTTTTTTGCCCAGTCTTGGCGAAGTGCCGCCTAGCGACACCACTTGGTAGAGAAGTTTTAACATGGCGGGATACCTCACAAATGTAGCCAACATTAGTAAGGGGAAAACCACCGCTGAAAGTTTTTCTGATGTTCACGCCTGTATCAATATCAAAATTTTAAATCCTAAGAGAAGAAATAGTTGTTTCCCTAGTTCTTTGAAGTTTAAGGACCAGGACTCTAATGTTGGCAGTGACATATCGAACTTTTTGTTCGCTTTCCAAGCATCATACAATGATGATTAATTTTTTGATGTTTCCTATCCATATTATATTCCAACACATTCTACTCTGCCCGATACCATTGTCTGAAACTAATTCTGAGGTTTTTGATGCTATTAATGCATTGTCTAAACCCTTTTGTCTCGGTCCTGATGGCTTTCTTTTTAATTTGTCACTTAGAACTACAATAGATGATTTCCTGACATATTGAAGGAAAGTTATATTATTCCTCTTCACAAGAAGGACAACAGATGAAATATTGAAAATTACAAAGATGTTGCTATGTTGAGTGTTATCCCCAAACTCTTTGATTGATTGTTTTCGAATAGATTAGCTACTGCTCTGAGAGTATTGTCTTCGTCTTCCAACATGGATAAATGAGAGGAAGAACAACAGTGACTAACTTGATAGATTTTTTTATCGCGTATTAAAGTAATTTTCTAAATTTCTAAAGTAATTTTCTTCAAACTGTTGCTATTAACACAGATCTGTAAAGCGTTTGATACGGCCTTGTTTAAGCTTAATGCATTGGGATTTCCTACCTATTTGATAAGTTGTTATACCCACCAACATAGGATATGGGGTATATTCATTTAGTCATTCCGTTTGCAACACATTGAAATATTCATTTCCGACCCTACAAAGCAATATATTTCGGATCGTCGTAATTCTAAGGCGATTTAACGATGTTCGTTTGTCGGTCCGTCCGTCCGTAATAATTCTACAGCCTTCAAAAATTGAGATATTGGGCTGAAATTTGACACAGATACGTCTTTTTACCGCGGATTTCGTGGAAATTTGAAACAATGGGTTGTGTTAAGCCTACCGAAATCCGACTAAAATGTGGTTCAGATCGGACTATATTTAAATATAGCTGCCATATAGAACGGTCTGCCGATAAAGGGACTAAAGCCCATAAAAGCTTCATCAATTACCGGTTTCGCTGAAATTTGAAACAGTAATTTGTTTTAAGCCTCCCGATTTCCGACCCAAATATGGCTCAGATCGGACAATATTTAGATGTAGCTGCCATATAGACCGTTCAGCCGTTTAGGGGTCTGAAACCCGTAAAGGCTTTATTTATTACCCGGTCTGCCGATCAAGGGTCTTAAACCCAAAAAAGGTTTATCTATTACCAGATTTTGCTGATATTTGAAACAGTGAGTTGTTTTAAGCCTACCGATTCCCGACCCAAATATGGTTCAGATCGGACTATATTTAAATATAGCTGCCATATAGAACGGTCTGCCGATAAAGGGTCTAAAGCCCACAAAAGCTTCATCTATTACCGGTTTCGCTGAAATTTGAAACAGTGAGTTGTTTAAAGCCTTTCGACATCTGACCCAAATATGCTACAGATCGAACTGTATTTAGATATAGCTGTCATAAAGACAGCTGAAACTGTTACTTGTTACTGTTGGACGCAACGTTACGGTGAATGAACACATTTCGAACCGAACACTGATTTTGGTAATAAAATTCAATGATTTGCAAGCGTTGCTCGTTAGTAAGTCTATTCATGATGAAATGTCAAAGCATACTGAGCATCTTTCTCTTTGACACCATGTCTGAAATCCCACGTGATCTGTCAAATACTAATGCATGAAAATCCTAACCTCAAAAAAATCACCCTTTATAATAGATCTCGGGACCTAAATAAAATATGAACCAGACCAGCCCTTATTTAGATATAACTATGGCTATTGTAGTGGAGTTATAATAAAATAGGATGATTAATATATCCATGGTGGTGGGTCTCCAAAGTTCGGCACGACTGAACTTATCACGTTTATAACTCATATTTGTGTGGCAGAACCAGGGCTGCGTAGTCAAGTCCTCGACTCCGACCCCGAGACGGAGTGTAAGTCGAAATCGGAGTTTTCGATCGAGTTTTTGAGGTCGGACTATTGAGCCGGAGTCGGAAAGCGGTTCGGGCACGCTTGCTTCGACTCCGAACCGCTTTCCGACTCCGGCTCAATAGTCCGACCTCAAAAACTCGACTCCGCAGCCCTGGGCAGAAACCAAAACAATTGTATCCAATGGTACATTAGGAGTATCTAATCATATTCGGGTGAGATGGTGTCACTTAGTGCAGTCATATTTCTTCTCTTCTGTTTCATTTATACTTAAATGATCTTCCTTTCGTTATATCGTCATCTAATATTTTGTTGTATGTTGATGTCGTGAAGTTATTCTTATCACTTGGTTGTATTAATAAACATCAGCTCATGTTTGATGACTTTAATAAATTCGTTAAATTCTGTCAATGGCATAGCCCTAAATACTGACGAATGTAAAAACCAATATTTTCTCGAGAGTTCTTCTTTCATCTTCGTATAAAGTTGGGGACTAATGATTTACGGTATGCTTGATTTCAGTTTTCATATTGACGAATCTGTGAACAAAGCAAGAGGCTTATTGGATTTTATTAAGGGAAGGTAAAGGGTGATTTTTTTGAGGTTAGGATTTTCATGCATTAGTATTTGACAGATCACGTGGGATTTCAGACATGGTGTCAAAGAGAAAGATGCTCAGTATGCTTTGACATTTCATCATGAATAGACTTACTAACGAGCAACGCTTGCAAATCATTGAATTTTATTACCAAAATCAGTGTTCGGTTCGAAATGTGTTCATTCACCGTAACGTTGCGTCCAACAGCATCTTTGAAAAAATACGGTCCAATGATTCCACCAGCGTACAAACCACACCAAACAGTGCATTTTTCGGGATGCATGGGCAGTTCTTGAACGGCTTCTGGTTGCTCTTCACTCCAAATGCGGCAATTTTGCTTATTTACGTAGCCATTCAACCAGAAATGAGCCTCATCGCTGAACAAAATTTGTCAAAATTTGAACACATTTCGAACCGAACACTGATTTTGGTAATAAAATTCAATGATTTGCAAGCGTTGCTCGTTAGTAAGTCTATTCATGATGAAATGTCAAAGCATACTGAGCATCTTTCTCTTTGACACCATGTCTGAAATCCCACGTGATCTGTCAAATACTAATGCATGAAAATCCTAACCTCAAAAAAATCACCCTTTAGTATCAGGAATATCTCGCTCCGTATTGGACCAAAGGGCCCTTCACTTCTTTAGTTAGACCCGTTTTGGAATATGCATCGGTTGTTTTTGGTTCCTTTGTTATAAAAAAGGTACATTGGCAGAGTTGAATCGGTCCAAAAACAATTCTCAATCTTTACGCTTTGAGGTCATGGATGGAGTGAGTAGTCGATTGATTTATCTCCAAGCACTGATCGTCTCAAATTAATTAATCTTCCCACATTTCAACGTACACCCTTTATGTTGGTAAAATTTTCATTATCAAGCTTATCAATGGAGAAGTTGATTTATACTATTTAATTTCAGAATTACAA
Source organism: Stomoxys calcitrans (assembly GCF_963082655.1). Taxonomy (NCBI): domain Eukaryota; kingdom Metazoa; phylum Arthropoda; class Insecta; order Diptera; family Muscidae; genus Stomoxys; species Stomoxys calcitrans. Next base: position 11,013,722 of record NC_081554.1, read on the forward strand.
TACGTTTCACGGGTAGGGTCACCCTTTGCACTATGTAGATATTATGTACTATTTATAATTAATTTATGTACTAGATTTTATTATGAGCTTTTTAATCTGTTAACACACTCTGTAGAAATGAAATGCGGTCTACTCACGTTTTTATTTATCCGATTCATAGCCAAACGATTTCTGCGTTGTTCGAATATTGCAAACCAAAGCACCTTGGGTTGTCCGACGTAGCCTATTCGTTTCCGTCTTCTTGGTGATGTTAACCATTTCTGCTGGTTTTGACGACTCGCTATTATGTTTCTTTCAATCTCCATTCATGATTAGCCATAGTGCCATAGGTACGGACCCTGTAAATAAATAAATGACCCTTTTCATGATGACCTCCATCAGTAAGAATTGTATGTGGCAAATATTAAGGGCATAGATGTTTTCGTGCAACCGCTATATATATTACGACAGATGTACAAACGTAGTTAAATCGAAATAGAATAAAAAGAATACCTATGCCTTACATGATCGCTATTGGTAACGATATTTCATGTTTCAGTATTACTAACTGAACGACTAGATAAGTATACCCATAACCTGTGGTTGTTTACATAGTTAGGCAAGATTAAGTGGCAGTCTGGAATCAGACTCATTTAGTCGATTGTAATAGAAACCACAGCAACAGGAGAATGAAGATGCCTTCTAGTTGGTACCACTGAACCAGCAATGTTCACATCCGGTAATTCTGCAAAGTCCTCAAATAAATAAGAATTTAAGGTAAAACTCCTTCTTCTTCTTGCCGGTGCCGGTGCTGTAACGATAAGTGAGACTTTTTAGTAGCCAACGACAGCATAGCAATAAGCATCTGCCAGTTTGGATTAATCCACAGGTGTATTTTTGGGCAGTGAAGGTCCCCAATTCGTAACCATTTGTCATCTTATGCCCTTCGGGCAAAAAATTCAGGGTGAAATTTGTAAGGTAGTTCCTAGTTTTGTCTGATTGGCTGCTTTACAATTCCCTGGAATAACTCTGAGTCCCGGCATTCAGAATACACAAACCTGTTCATTTATCTCATTGAAAAATCTGCGAGAGCCAAGACAGGATTTTGTTCGTAGCTGCTGCTTAACCAAAGAGAAAGCTGTCTTATCTTCACGGCAATGGTCCCAACAATTTGTCAAGCCACAATGTCCACGTTAAATTCATTGCATCAGATGATGTCTTCATCGTGAAATACCGTTCACCAAACAACCAATACCACATAGGTTAAATCCCCAAAATTTTGCCAATAAGTGTAGCCTTTACCCCCTTTTACAAAATGTTGGATAGAAAGTTAAATTTTTTGTCAAGCAAAATATTCAGGTATTTTGCGCTTTCAGTAAATAGAGCATTCTCTCCTCTAAACACGAACGTGGGTATCTTGCAACTGCAACTTAATACAAATTACTTTATAAGATGTACAAATAACATGTGTATACCATGGGGGCCATGTAGTAGTATGGAAAATAAGTCTCCATTACTAAAAAGGAACAAAAACACATGCGGTGGAAAAGAACAGCTAATGTGAAAGGTGGCAAACTTGGTCAGTGTAGTTCTTATATTGTAGAAACGTTTTCACGGATTATTCGATATCAGTACGACCTACAAATGTGTGGCCCTTGAAGCCTCCACACCTAATATTGTTTTATACCACTGTATAATACACTACACCTACCCTATAAGTACAATGTGGGAGTTATATTCAATTTTGCACCAATTTTGATGGACCTCGGCGAGCAAATATGTTCAAACTGTAATAACTACGGTTCATAAATGACAACTTTATTGCAATTTACACGAAATTTTACGAACATATATATGGGAGCTATATCTAATTCTAAACCGATTTCGAGCAACTTCTCAGATAATCGTCGAGAACAGCGTTGTGTAAAATTTTGGCAAGATTGATCAAACAATGCGCTTGCAATCAGTGTTGGGGGAGAATCGGTAAAAAACATACCATTTTATTGCAATATTACTGTAAATCGGACGAACATATATATGGGAGCTATGTCTAAATCTGAACCGATTTCGAGCAAACTTTATTTACATTGTGGATGTGGAAGCGTTGTACAATATTTTGGGAAGATTAGTCAATAAATGCGCTTGCAGTGGCTTTAGGAGTGAAAATCGGGCGATATATATATGAGAGATATATCTAAATCTGAACCGATTTCCATGAAATTCACCAGTTAAGTCGAGAGTCAAGAGAAAATCCTACCTAACAAATTTCAAGAGGTTCCGTTAACAAATGACCATCTTATTGCATTATTACTGCATATCGGACGAACAAATATATGGGAGCTATATATAAATCTGAACCCATTTTTTCCAAATTCAGTAAGCTTCGTCTCTAGGCTGAAAAACATGCCCATACCAAATTTGAAGACGATCGGATGAAAATTGCGACATGTAGTTTATACACAAATTAACATGGACAGACGGACAGACAGGCAGACAGAAAGACGGACAGAGCTAAATCGAATCAGAAAGTGAATCTGAATCGATCGGAATACTTATCAATGAATCTATCTCTCTTCCTTTTGGGTGTTACAAACTAATTCACTAAGTTATAATACCCTGTACCACAGTAGTGGTGTAGGGTATAAAAAATCTTCAATCATTGAGCACATCTCGAAAGAGAAACAAACAGAAATTACTTTCGTATTTGACATATTCTTTCGGTGTAACAATCACTAACATTACGTACCAAAGCACACCTCTCCGAAAATCACATCATCCATTTGCTCTTATCAGCAATATTTTTTTTATGAGTGTAAGCAATAAGTTGCAGTGCTAATCTTCTGAAACGTTTTATATGAATTTCTATATAGTTGGTTAATTTCATCTTACAATATGTTAAATGACACTAATAAAACTTTTGTTTAGACAACCCCACTATAAATCCCTACGTTGCCTTTCTCTTTACTTTGCAGATAAACCAACGACATCGACTGCCAGCACGGAACAAACACATTGACAACTTGTGATGTACACAGAAGCGATAGACAGACAAACACTGATGGCTGTAGAAGTATCATGCATTTAAACGCCGCAATTGACAAAATATGCCAATATTGGAAAATTTCCTAAAAATTAAGTCGCTTCTATACAAAAGAACACTGGAACACCATAAATTGGAAAAATACCAAAGATTTACAAAGACATCATAAAAAAGAACAAACAAGCGGTGACGAAAGCAAAATACAATTTTGAGGAAATAATTATAGAATTACTACACAGGCAGTGACAACAATTATAGCAACACAATACATATAGCCTCTTGGAATTTGAATAAACGCCCAACCAATTTACAGCACAGAATTTAACTGCATCACCAAGAGGATTTCAGAGTGATAATTAGTACCTGTACCTGACTTATAATTGTCACATATTTATGGTTGTTTTTATTTTGGAGTGCACACGTGTTATGAGAACAGAGCTGAAGTGGAATCCTAGTCATATATCCTCTGATTATTGAGAAACGCAGGTACCCCAACTAAGAGGCAAAACCATCAAACATATCGTTAACCAAGGAAACCATTTACAAACCTAATTTGAGCTTCTTTTTATTGAAAATTCTGCCAAAAATGAAAATGTTTCCCTATGATGCAGGATTGAGATGATATTCGATCTTAACGTTTAACACACATAACACCCCAGTGAAGAAGGAGCAGAGCAAGTGTAGTATTTCCCATTACAGGTATTAAGTTGTCATAGGGCCATAGCGGCCTTATTGTGAGTCAAACACTTTAGAAAATCATATAAGCCAAAGTCTTATTCCATTACGAAGGAGGCCACATTACGACATCAATATGATGCTAACAAATGATAGAGATCACAAAGGTTTGTGCGATACAGAGCCTTGCCTATCCAGCTTTCAGAAGCCTCAAATATTGCCAACACCAGCTGCGCCTGCGCCACCTGCTTCCACGTCCAATGCAACGCGCGCTAAGAAAAAACCGCGAAACTCCCACGATCTGCTGCTCGAAATACTAGATGTCTTGTTGTCGTGTTTGGTTGTGGCGCCCTGTGTCATAGCCTATTGGCGTGGCACCTGGGAACTGATCGGTGTGTTACTCTTTCCCCAGAATGTACCACTCTCGGCGCTGTGTTCTTTCCTTATTGGAGGCATTGGTCATCTAGTGTTCACACTCACACAGAGATTTTTCATCGATAACATACATCCGGACAAACATCGTCTAACATACTATGTACTATCGCGATGTTACACCTTTGTTTTTGGCATAGTCTGCGTCAATATGTGGCGGGGAGCTTGGGTATTGTGTGATTGGTTGACAAGCTCAACTTCCTTGATTATTATCTGTGTAGTAACTTCGGTGGCCATTTTGTTTCTTATAGCGACACGAACCCTGCGGAATCTTGGCGCTGCCCCCTACTCTGTGATAATGGATCACAAGAGCGATTATTTTGATGTGGAGACAATGTTTAAAATACCGGTAAGTTGATGAAAATTTTAATTGCCAATTGTAGCACCATATCATAAGGGGAAATACAGAGGTCAACAAAAGTTTTTATTAATGCAAATTTGGCTACAAACATTCCATTTATGAACAGGGGGCAAACTGCAAACAGTGCTCTCCCATAAATGTTTGAGCTCAGTGATAAGAGACTTACTCTTTACAGCCGAATCCGAAGAACGCTTTTTATGGCTAAATAACTCACAAATGTCGCCAGCATTTGGAGGAGATAACAACCACTGAAATTACTTTCTAATCTTCTCACCAGGATTGAATATAGCAATATAGGCGGACATGCTTATCCTATGACACGTTGGGTGTTGTACAACACCCTATTCTATAATGTTCCTCGGGAATGCCACAAGCAATGGTTCACCATAAGGGCGGTTTTCTGGCGGGTACTTGACTTTCAAATGTCCTTGGATTTGAGTTCCATATTCTCCTGGTTGGAAGGTTCTCAGTCAGCTTCGTACTCTACTGCCGAAGACCTTACTGCTGAGTAAGGTCCCAAATATGGGGCTTTGGGGATGGGGCAAACTACCATTCATTTGACCCTAAATTTGATTGTCAGCTTAGTACTCTACTCTCAAAGACCTTTCGGTTGAGTCCCAAATAGTCCCGAACGGTGCACTAATCCGCCTTGGTGCTTCTTAGAGGTGGGGTTGCCCCCAGGTATTTTGGCACAAATTTAGATGTCATATGCGTATTCTCCTTCCAAAATACATACTTTTGATTTGACACCATTATTGTGTTATATGTCAGCTTTGGTGGTCTTGATGGTGGACCGTTTCCTCAGGTTACCCCTAAATTTAAATTTAGATTCGATCCTTATTGTTCTCGCTGTCATACACATCCATTTGAGAGTTTTAAGAAATGAAGTGGACTCGCAGTTAGTTTAGGTTAGGTTGAAAAGAGGATGCAGATATTAATCCGCCTAATGCCACTATGGACATAAACCTTAACCAGTAATCGGCTTGTTGTGCGCTCTAAAAACTAAAAAAATTAACTTCGAAAAAGGAAATCTAAGTTGGGAATTCCGTGCTACTTACAAAATCCTTAATTATTTTCCATACCACTCCCCTAAGTTGGTTCATATCTGGTATCGTGTTCCCACCTAAGTACCTTTGTCTGTTAGTCGTTAAAGCCGGGCAATGACATAGGAAATGCTCCAACGTCTCATCATCTTCCCCACATGCCCTACATATGCAATCACTTGCCGCACCGATTTTGCATAAGTAAGCTCGTAGTCCTATGTGTCCCGTTATGACACCAAAAGCTATACTGACCTCCTTCTTACTTCATTTCAGACTCGCAGTTACTTGACCCCAGTTTTTATTGTACTCTACTTCCAAAGACCGCTCAGTTAAGTCCCTTATGGTCTAGTATGGTTCCGGCAGGTCTCCGTGCCCAATAGGGGGTTTTTGTGATTGGCCGGCCCGCCAAACTTTAATATCAGATTCCTGCTCTCCTCCAAAATACCTTTGATTCGACACTCATGTTGTCCTGATCATGCTACCTGGCAGTTTAAGATGAGTAAGAGGGGGAGCATTTCCCTAGTTTGGGTTAAGTAATAGTGGCAGTCTGTTACAAATTCACTTTGAAATTGTCTTTAGGCCATTGTAATACCATAGTAGCGACAGACTAAAGACTCTGAAGGGAATCGAACCTACGACCCCCGCAATAGTGACCAACTCAGGGGGCGCTTATCCCCTAGATTACTTGATCCCAAAATGTTCCCCAAATTGGGTTTTAAGGTTACCATAAGGGCTTAAATCAGTATAGAGCAAAACCGGAATGTGTTTCCACTTTTTTGCCTTCGAATTCACTGTGCGTGATCTTTGGTGTTAGCAATTTCCACTGGCAATTTTTATTAGCTCTATCATATGCTTATATGCTCATTGCTTAGTTTGTCGTTTGAGTTTAAACGGAAACAAACAGGACTCGTTCACATGAGAGACTAGATGGAGAGGTCCCGCTTTGCTGTCCCTTCTTTTATAATAAGAGGAACAAAATTTTCTCTAGCCTTCACTTTGTCCCGAAAGAGGATAACAGATTCTTGGACTACCATCCAATACCTTAAACCCCATATTACCATAGTTGATAAACATATCCGGCTGGGGATGGCTCGGCCCTCTGGCGCTTTGTCTCGAAAGTGAATTTCAAACTACAGATCGGTTTAGACGAACCGAGCCCGCTCTGCTGCACTTTTTTTTCCTTTTTGACACTTGGTCCCGAGAGTGTTCATTTGATTCGTGCTCTATTCCAAAATACCTTTTACAATATTTAAGCCATCTTGCTATGGCCGGTAAATATATCAGGCTTGATGGATGTCTTAGGGATATGGTGGCTCCCCCGAAAGTAATTAGACTCCCTACTCCAAATTTGCATGTCAGATTCTCGTTTTTTGGTTACAGTAAGGATTACAAACAAAATTTCGAATAAATTGCCCAGTATTCTTCGAAATCTGGCGATTTTTGTAAGGGGGATGATCCGTCCCGTTAAGATAGCGAAAAATGTGGTACCCCAGCTTACCTACAGAACCTTTCTACTCCATTTGTTGAAATGTTTAGAACATTGGTTCAGCATTGGTTTTTGGATGAGCGTGGGAAACTTTGCATTTGACAATCTACCAACCAAGCCGACAGCTCTTAAGGCCGAAACAGAATGAGCGCGTTGTACTTTGGTTGCATTGAAAAATGCAACTCTGCAAACAAATACCAGAAAAGCAAAGCGCAAAAGTTAAAGAATTTTCAACTTTGCCGTACGTGAAATAGTGTTTTAAGGCGTCAAATTAAAAATTGTTTTAATTATGCGCGCATGGCGAAACAATTAATGGTGATCTCATTTGTACAAAAACAAAAATCATATGGTGCAATACGCCATCTTGCCGTCAAGCTGATCTCCGTTTTGCCAACACACACAAAGAAATTTGTGTGCGTAGCTATATACGCGTGCGTACATGTGCAGAAAATATGGGAGAAAGAAGATGACAACAAAGAGGATGCAAACAAAAGTCTGACATTTTAATACCGTCAATCCTGGCCGGCTGTTAACAGCTGTTCGCGTAAGACGACCTACTTAAATCCGCCTTGATTTGCGCGTTGCTTTTGTGGGATTTGTTTGCAGAGCTGCATTTTCTAACACGACACTCAAAAACAAAGCACAACACGCTCATTCGGGATGGGCCTTTAGACGACTTAAATTAATTTATATATATTATATCGATTTGGTCAAGAGGAATGAAACTTAATAGGATGGAAAGTATACTCCACCCTATTGTCGAGGGCAGCAAACTATTTCGGTGTGTTTCATTTTAGCACTACATAGTGCAAATCACAATTAAACGGTTATTGTTATCAATTTTCTCATCATATCGATAACTACACCATAAACAACAATTTTCAATAAAAATTTAATTTAAAATAAAATCGTTTTCAATTAAAAAATTAGTTGATTCATCCATTTTTTAATTGAATATGATTTTTTCAATTACAGTCTAGATTGAAATTTTTGCAATTTTCAATAAAAAAAATTAAATGACATATAATAATAATAAATTTTTTAATTGAACCTGAAATAATTTTCAATAACAATCGTGATTAGAAATATTTTAATTTTCAATTAAAAAATTAATTGAATCAATCATTTTTAAAATTGGATCGAAAGTTGTATGAATTACAAATAAGCATTACACCCTATACCCCTTCTTTTATAATACCTGCAATATTTTTGCAACCGAATTTCAAAAATAAATTTCAACAAATTTCTTGAATTTTTTTAATTGAATCAATTAAAAAATTAATTGAAAATTAAAAAAAAATACTTCTTCAAAAGCGATAATTGATATTATCATTTTCGTGATTGAAGCAGTTTTAACTAAATTATTAATTGGATCAATTAATTTCGTCATTGAAACCGATGTTTATGTTTTCTGTGTTTCCTATATAAGTTTGCTTAGAAAGCTGAAACTTTGAGCTCCAATGTGTCTTCGTTATCGCGAAAAGCTTAGTTGAGAGCTAATGGGCGTGTCCACGATAGCGGCTTGCGAAATGCTCCATACGGAGTATCTGCAACTGCAGTTACGGACAATCAGCGGTATCGAGTGGAGAATTGCAGTGAGTAGCTGGGCGGCCCCGGCTCTTGCTTGAGATGCCATTAGACGATAAAACATAGTATATGAGCTGCCACTTTCTGCATTCATGAGACTTGTCTTTTGTACATCGAATACGAACAGAGCGCGTTCTAATCGGCATGTATTCGCATATGTATTGTACTTTTTATACCTACACCACTACTGTGGTACAGGGTATTACAATATAACTGAATTTGTTTGTAACACCCAAAAGGGAGAGATATAGGTATACCGATCGACTCAGAATCACTTTCTGATTCGATTTGGCTATGTCCGTCTATCTGTCCGTCTTTCCATGTTAATTTGTGTACTAATTTTCATCCAAATTTGATATGGCCTATTTTTCGGCGTACAGACGAAGCCTATTGGAATTGGAAAACATCGGTTCAGATTGGATATACCTCCCATTGTATATGTTCGTCCGATTTGCAGTAATACTACAATAAAATGGTAAATTGTTAACCAATTCTCTCGAAATTTAGCAGGAAGGATTTTTTTATGACTCTCGACATTACAGTTGCATTTCATAAAAATCGGTTCAGATTTAGATAGAGCCCCCATATATATGTTCGTCTGATTTGCAGTAATAATGCAATAAAATGGTCATTTGGTAACCGATGCTCTTGAACTTTGTTAGAAAGGATTTTCTCTTGACTATCGACATTACTGATGAATTTAATGGAAATCGGTCCAGATTTAGATACAGCTCTCATATATATATCACCCGAATTTTACTCCTAGAGCCACTGCAAGCGCATTTATTGACCAATCTTCCCAAAATTTTGTACAACGCTTTTCTCGATGACTTCCACAATGTCTAAACAGTTTGCTCGAAATCGGTTCAGATTTAGACATAGCTCCCATTTATATATTCGTCCGATTTGCAGTAATATTGCAATCAAATGGTCATTTGTTAATCGATTCTCTCGAAATATTGCAGGAAGGATTTTCTCTTGACTCTCGACATTATAGGGAGCTATGTCTAAATCGGTTCAGATTTAGACATAGCTCCCATTTATATATTCGTCCGATTTGCAGTAATATTGCAATCAAATGGTCATTTGTTAATCGATTCTCTCGAAATATTGCAGGAAGGATTTTCTCTTGACTCTCGACATTATAGATAAATGTCATAGAAATCGGTTCAGATTTAGATATAGCTGCCATATACATATACATATAAATCGCCCGATTTTAACTTCTAGAGTCACATCAAGCGCATATATTGATCCATCTTGTCAACATCTTGCACAACGCTTTCCTGGACGACTGCCTCAGATCTGAGAAGTTTGCTCGAAATCGGTTCAGATTTAGGTATAGCTCTCATATATATGTTCGTCAGATTCTCAGAAATATTGCAATAAAGCGCTAATTTGTTAACCGATTCTTTCGAAATTTGGCAGGAAGGATTTTCGTATGAAATCGGCCCAGATTTAGATATAGCTGTCATATATGTATATCGCCCGATTTTCACTTCTAGAGCCATTGCAAGCGCATTTTTTGACAAATCTTGTCAAAATTGTGCACAACGCTTTTCTCGACAAATACCACATATCCTGAGAAGATTGCTCGAAATCGGTTCAGAATTAGATAATGGTCCCATATATATGTTCGTCAAATTTTGGGTAATTTGAACAATGTTGTCATTTGTGAACCGTAGTGATTACAGTTTGAACATATTTGAAATTTGATTTGCCCGATATGACAAGGCGGGTTATGGACGTTCGGTCGTATGGACCGAAAAGACCCAGTTAATCTATAACAGCTGGATAAGGATCGCCAAGCCCATATGCAAATGTGGCTACAGCAACAACAAAATAACACACCATATATATCCTTAAAAATCCTAATTAACTTTATCTTTACAGGGATTTCATCAACCCGGTTTATATTTAATGGACACGCTATTTTCAATATTTGTTATTGGTACCCTGGTGGTAATAGCGTGGAGAGGTTTATGGGGCATTATGGATCTTACAATGTATCCAGGTGAAAAAGCCAAATCGGCATGGGCGTCATTGGTAAGTATTCCATGGCACCAATACATAACAGATAACAATATCGTGCTTCTTCCTTCATAGATTATGGGCTACACCACAGTGGCCTTGACATTTGTTCTACATCCCATAGTACGCTGGATAAGTAAACGTATCAATGGTTTTTTCAAATTAGTATTCTGTGACATTTACTATTTTGCCGAATTCTTTGGTGCGGTCAATGCATGGCGTGGTATATGGAATCTATTGGATGTCTATGTATATCCAGGTAATGCTGGTTTCGGATTTGTTTGTTTCCTTTTTGTCTTATTCTAATGATATCTTGTATTTTTGGTTTTCAGATAACTTAATTTTAAGCTACTGGTTGACACATGTTATACCCTTCCTTGTATTGGCCGCCTTGAAATGCTCCAACTCGATATTAGTGCGAGGTGTTTTTATAGATGCTGATGGTGTAGGCGGAGAATGTGTTGACATTCCTATTCACTATGTGCGTCTACATTTCGAGCGTGAACGCAACAAAAGGAAGACAATGCCTTACAATCATAAGCCCCCTAATTTGGTAGGAAAATCCCCAAATGATAGCAATGCCCAAAGAGTTCTAATTGAGAAACCGTCAAAAGAGGAGATCAAAGTTCAGCCCACCACGGATGCTACGCAATTGGTTTAATAATTCTATACTGTACTGACATCCTACACACACACACACACACACACAATCTCGTCAAATCACCCCAAACCCCAAATCCTGACCAAAAAACCATACCCAAAGTTAGTGAAGGCAATTTTTTAGAAAAAAGACAACGAAATAATTCCTCCCCCATAACATTCCCCTATATTGTAATAGGCCTTATATCAAAATTAATTTATAAGTAAAATATTTAAAAAAAAATACTTAAAAGTTTTTTTGTAATTGTTGTTAGAATGTTTTAAATAAGTTATATAATATTTTGTTAAATTTTAGTCTATAAAAATGTAAACTTGTACAAATCCTACATATCTAAGTAGCACAAGGTTATACAATTATAAGAAACGATCAAAATCTTACACCGGTATTCTCAAAACCTAATGCAGCTTTAAAGAAGATTTATTTGACAATTCTTTAAAGGAAATGTGTACCTTGAAGCTGCATTAAGTTTTGTGAATATGGGCCTTAATATTTAAAGGTAAAACAGGCACTCATACATTCCATTTTTAGAGCCCTCTTGCAGAAAAAAGGGTTGCTTTGTTGCATTTCGTCTTTTGTGATTGAACATTGATAGCAATCCAATTCCATACTTCTGCAATGCAATTGCCAAAAATCCGGTAGTTAAAACATTTCACAGAAGTTCAAATTAAGCCAAAATTTTAATATACACATGTAGTCTAAATTAGATAATTAGAAAATGATTGTTTGCCGTTTTTTTGTTTATATATGACTATGGCAACTCTATGTAAATATTGACAATAAATCAAAGACACAACAGAATTTTGAATTTATTCATTTCATTTTGGTTTAGAATATACAAGCTGGACCGGGCCCACTCCGCTGAGCCTTCTTTCGCCATGGAACGCATTTGTCATGAATGACTTTTTCAAATGTATAGAAGATAAATCTACAGATACCGATAGACCGTACTTGTCATGACTATTAGAATTCATAACAAGTGCTAAGTTCGGCCGGGCTGAATCTTGAAAACCGACCACCATGGATTCTGCTAAAAGTTTACACAAAGGATTTGGAGCGTACGTGATACGATTGTTGGAAGTCGTAACAGAACACTACGTACAAAATTTCAGCCCCATCGGATAAAGATTGAGGCTTCTAGGGCCTTGAGATATCAATTCGGAGATCGGTTTACATAGGAGCTATATCAGGTTATATACCGATTTGAACTGTACTTGTCACGATTGTTGGAAGTCATAACAGAAGCCCACGTGCAAAATGTCAGCTCAATCGAATAACAACTGCGGCTTTTAGAGACTTAAGATGTCAAATCGTGAGATCGGTTTGAATGGGAGCTATATCAGGTTACGGACCGATTTAGACCATACTTGGCACGATTGTTGGGAGTCACAGCTGTGCAAAATTTCAACCCAATCGGTTAATAATAGCAGCTTCTAGAAGCTCAAAAAGTCAAGTCGAAGAACCAATTTATATGGGAGCTACAACAAAATCTGAGTCGATATGGCCAATTTGCCAACGACCTACATCAATAAGAAGCATCTGTGCAAAATTTAGTGCAGCTAGCTCTACGCGTTCGACAGCTATCGTGATTTCCACATACGGACGGACATGACTAAATCCTCTTAGAATGTCCAGACGATCAAGAATATATATGCTCTATGGGGTCGCAGATCAATATTTCGAGGTGTTACAAATAGAATGACTATATTAGAATACCCCATTCTATGCTGGTGGCAATAAAAAGATACCACGTTTAAAATGTCAACCAAATAGTTGCACCCCTTGTGGTTTATATGAGAGCTATATCAAGTTATAAACTTATTTGGACCAAACTTGGCACGGCTGTTGGAGTCCAAAGCAAAACTTTACGCGCAACATTTCAGGCAAATGGGGAGGTAATTGCGCGTTCTAGAGGCTCTAGATCATCAAATCTAAAAATCGGTTTACATGGCAGCTATAACAGCTAATGAAACGATTTGAACCAGAATTGGTTCAAAGCTTGTACAGGGTCAGAAGTCAAAATACAAGATCGGCTTGCGTGGCAGCTATTCATGTATGAACCGATTTGAACCATTCATAGTAAAATGCAAAAATGGAATTGCGCCTTCCAGAGGCTTAAGAAGTCTTGATCCGAGATCTGTTTATATGGCAGCCATATTAGGTTATGAACCGACTTGGACCATTCAGCCAAATAGGATAAAAATTGCACCTGCACTCAAAACAAAAAGTTGACCAAAATTTCAAATCTTTCCTTATTTGTAGGAGTTAAGCTATGAAAATTAACCAAAAACCAAAATTTTAAATTAAATTTTTTAATTACTAACGCTCATGACCGTCCGTTTCAAATTTTACGTAGATGACAGTGGAATTATAATTTTTTGAAAAAATTCTTTTTCTAAACATAGCATCTTAAGTAAAAAAAAATTCAAGATTTAGAGACGCTCCTATTTGTAAGACTATTTTGTTTTCTTAACTACGGTTCACAGTTGTCTTGCCAAGGTCAGTTTCCTAACTTTCAACGATATTTCGACCTTCATTTAAGGTTTTTGTCCTTACTAACAAGACGCAAAGTTAAGGTTTTATTAACCTACCATTTAAAATAAAAAAAAAACCCATAATATGAAGGAAAATATTTTTCACCAAAGGGAATGTTTCCTTAAAGTTTGGAAAATTTATCATCTTGAAATTAAGTTTGCTAATCTTTGGCTCGAATCTTTAAAACTAGGATAAACATTTTTTCAGTGTATCTTTACTTCTTCGAAAATTAGCGTGCATTCGACGAACAGACAGACAGACGGACATGGCTAAATGAACTTGGAATATCAAGACGAACAAGAATATATGTACCTTGTTGCGTGTCAGATCAATATTTCGATGTGTTAAAAACGGGATGACGAAATTAGTAGACCCCCATTCTATGGTGGAGGGTATACAATTAATTGTGAGTGCCCTATTTTCAGCACGGGATTATTCTGTACCATTTTTGAAAACTTCAATAAAACCGGTTCAATCGTTTTTAAGTCCATACCAACAAACACAAATTGATTTTCTCCTATGATATTATCGTGAAAATGATATACATACCTCAGTTTCGGGGGCAGGTGTCGTTCCACATGTTATTTGATATTTTTCACCACATTCGTTTTAAAGGTGTAAATAAAAATATTTATCAGGTGGCATCACCATATTTCTAGTGTCAGCAAACACGACCAGTTTGGGGGATGAGGCGGCCGTTCAGTGACTTGGCCCTGAAAATATATATCAGATTTGTGTTTTAGTCCAAAATATCTCTTATTTCAGCCCCATATTGGAATGGTCAGCAAATACGTCCTATATGGGTGGTGTTTTGGGGGTGGGGTGGCCCCTTTTTCCCGAATATTGATATCAAATTCGTGCTTTACTCTCAAAGACCTTTCATTTGAGGCCCATATTGCTATGGTCGTGAATTTGTCTTTTTTGGGGTGGGGCCGCTCCCCAAACACATGGCTCTATATTGTCGTGATTGGCCTATATATCCATTTAGAGGGTTTTGGGCGGTCCCCGCGGCACCCGTCCCCAACAATAGAATACATGTTTTTTTTGGTGACTGTTAGAGTGCGAAAAATGTCAAACTAATCGCACAACCAATCTCCGAGATCTAGTATTTTTGAATTTAGGGTAATGAGAAATACTTTTTAGGGATACATTTCGACTCAAATATAGATATCAAATTCGTGTCCACTCCCAAAGCCCTTTACTTTAAGCCCCATAGTGTGATGGTCGGTAAGTATGAACCGTTTGGATGGTGTTTTGGGGCTGGGGCGGCCACCGGCACTTTGCCCTGAAAATAGATATCAAATTCTTTCTTTACTCCCAAATACCGTTGATTTGAGTTCCATATTGCTATAGTCGGAATAAAATTCAGTTTAGGGGTTGATTATGGGCGTACCCCCTAAATTGGATATCAAATTCGATTTCTACTCTCAAATAACTTTCATTAGAGTTCCATGTTGCCATAATGGATCTATTTGCCTATTCGACGCATTTTTAGGAGGAAAAGCGCGACCTAGACTTGAACGCATATTAAAATTTCAAATTTTTAATCTACTCCCAAGTATCTTTCATTCGAATCGGCTGATATGCCCATTTGGGGGTATTCGGGGTTGCGGCGACCTCCAATTACTTGCACCTAATTTTTTATGCCATATTTGTAATCTACTGCCGGATACATTCAGTTGAGTCCCATATTGATAGGAATGTCGAATATATCTTTTTAGAGGTTGGGTCGGCCCGCTGGGTACTAGGACCCAAAATTTAATACGAAATTTATTTTCTAGTCTCCAATACTTTTCATTTTATAGCCATATTGTGCCTATCAGTCCTCTTTTGGTTTTGGGTGGCGTTTTTGGTATGAGGAGGAGGGTCAACCACCATCTGATATCTAAAAATTATGTTACCTTTTTTTTATTCTACGGAACAAACAAACAAACCGAGCCTCATATGGTCATGATGGGTCATATGCCCATTTGGGGTGTTTTTGGGGTTTGGGGTGACCTCCTACACTTCGATCTGAATTTGTGTGGCAGATTCGTAATCTACTCCCGAATACCTTTCATTTAAGCCCCATATTGATATGGACGACAGAATTGTCTGCTTTTAGACATTTTGGGGTTAGGGTACTTGGACCCAATTTTTAATACCATATTCGTATTCTACCCTTCAATACCTCTCATTTAATATCCATATTGTCTTTATCGGTCCACTTGTGATTTTGGTGGTATTTTTGGGGTAACGGGGAGAGTCCGCCCCCTTCCGATATCAACAAATTATAAAGCATATTTTTTCTTCTTGACCATATTTGTAATCTACTCCCGAATACATTTCATTTGAGTCCCATATATGGTCATGCTCGTCCAATGAACCTATCTTAGGGGTTTTGGAGTTGGGGCGGCCCCTAGTTATTTGGACCTGATTTTTAATAAGAAACTCGTATTCTACTCCAGAATACCTTTCATTTGAAATTCGTATTCTACTCCTGAATACCTTTCATTTGAATCCCATATTGTCCTGATCGGTAATTTTTTTTTTTGGTGGTACTTTTGGGCTTGGGGGGAGGGTCCGCCCCCTTTCCGATATCAAAAAATAAAAAATCTCTTCTTTTTAAGAGGCCAAGAAATTTTTTAAAATGGATTATACCAAATCAAAATGTTCTTTCAACATATTGGCCAATTTTTTGGCTAATAAATATTTATATCGTACTTTTGTAAAGTAAAATTCATAATGGTGGAAATCCTCCCCGTTTTCAGGTTGCTTATCAAGGTTAACTTTCATAACTTAGTTAATCGTGATATTCATTTCTTACTTGCTCTTTCATAATGTATCCACAGTGTAATTATTGGGTTGCCCAAAAAGTAATTGCGGATTTTTTAAAAGAAAGTAAATGTATTTTTAATAAAACTTAGAATGAACTTTAATCAAATATACTTTTTTTACACTTTTTTTCTAAAGCAAGCTAAAAGTATCAGCTGATAACTGACAGAAGAAAGAATGCAATTACAGAGTCACAAGCTGTGAAAAAAATTTTCAACGCCGACTATATGACTATATGAAATTTGTTTGCCATATAGACGAACGTAGTTCATATATGAAGTGTTATATTGCGTGTTTTAAATGTTTGTTAAGCTTTTTAGATGATCATATTTTCCATTAATATGGTGCCATTAAAACATTTCTGTCAAATTTATGATGAATGAGTGATATGGAAGAGACGTGTATCTATTTTCTGCATAGATTATTTAATTTTTGAAAGAGTAAAAATAGCCAAGTCAAAAAACAAAAACAGAAAATAGAAAATAAAAAATAAAAAATTGCCAAAGAAAATCATACATCTGTTATTTGTTTATTTCAATGGGTGCCAAAACTAATGACGCTTTACCTTCTAGATCGATATACCACAAAAGTCTGTTGCATTAAAAAATTGTGCTTATATCAAAAAATCTAAGTTTGTTGGGTTTTGCCTATTTCACAAAAGAACAAATCATTTTAGAAAATTAAAAAAAAAAAAAAAATATGGTATATAAACAAATGAACATGTGCATAATATTTAATTCACACCATTAGCACCTGATAGTTGCATAGAAAAAAACAAACGTCGCTTTCTACATGAAATTCAAATGCGGGTGCTAAATATTTGTTGACTATCCATTTCAAATATTTTATAAGCGCCAAGACGTTTATGAAAATATATTGCCAATCACTCATTTTAATAAAAAAAAAAAACAAAATAAGAAGAATTCTTGTACCACACCATGTCTACAAATTATGCAGATGCACAACATTATTTTACTTGGTGGGCTTTCACGAAAACATGAGGTTATATACAAACAAAAAAAATATATAAAATAAATAGCTATGTGAAATATCATTAAACCATGTTGGACCGTAAATGATAATGGGTAAGGTAGTTGTATTAAATTAAAATTTTGCTACTAAAAAGTAAACAAAAGTTAAAATTAAAAGTTAAAAAACGAAAAGAAAACAATTCGTTTGGTGAAATTTGTTATTACGAGGTATGAGGAATTTTTCGTTGCCTGTTTGTGTAAGAAAAAAAAGTTGGGTTAAAAATTGTTGACTTGATATGAGGAACTTTTTCTTAAATGTTAGTGTAATAGAATTTTGCCTTTAAGATACAAAATCACAATATCATTAAAAGTTAAGAAATTAACTTTGGACTTAGATTAAAACCTGTGTTAGAAGATTTAAAAAATCCAATTACTGTTGAAAATATGGTAGTAAGCAGCACCAGATTTGGCCTCTTAGAAACAGGACACTTTGGAAACTGGGCAATCAATAGATCAAACAACAGAAAACCCTATCAATCCTGATGTGATTGACGGTTAACGATTCAGTGTGTTGGACGTATGATCGATCCATGGTGCCAAAATTGGGAAAAAAAAGTCTCCAATTTTTTAAACGTATAGTGGTATCTCTACAATGTTTATGTTGGCTAAAGCTGTCTTGAAACAAATTATGTGCTAAATTTAATGGACACTAACAGGCTCGGGGACCACTAGTCGACCTTCAAATTTGGTCACCTCGGCCTCACAGAATTTTGTTCGGGCTGCGTAAGGCACATTACGGTCCGGGTTTGTCATTGACGAAGGCTGCCGCAACAGCAACGACATAATTCTTACATCTCATCCAACTGCTTGTTGACAATACTCCCTATCTCGATATTACTACACAATGGCAAACCATATATCAATAAAGGAACGGATAAGCATAAATTAAGAAACCCTGGGAGAACTTACTTTACTTACTTTAGATGGATATGACAGAACATTTGTTCCAGTAGAGTAATGTATAATACGGTTCCAAGTGCCTCAATTTTCTGCGCTAATTCTAAAATCTCTGACGCCAAGTTTCGAGGTGTCTTCCACCACTTGAACTTTCCATTGGGCTTTTTTTGTTTGCCTTCAAAAGACTTCTTTGCTGGAGCTTCTTCATCCATTCTGACATAACCTAGCCAACGCAGCCGTTGTATTTCGATACGTGAATCGTAACTATGCTATCGTCGTCATACAGCTAGTGGTTCATGCGTCACCTATATTCTGCATTAACGCAAACTGGTCCATATATTTTATGAAGAATCATTCTCTCAAATACTCCAAGCACTGCCCCATCAGCTTTCACAAGAACCCATGCCTCAGAACCATAAAGCAACACGGGTAGTATCTGTTGAGAGGTGGCCTTGTTTCTAAACTGCTTACTTAGTCCAAAGTAGCATCTGTCTGCCAGTATTATTTTTCACTTTATCTCAAAACTGGTGTCATTTGTTTCGGTTACGGCGGTGCGGAGGTAGATAAAGTTACTGACTATCTCAAAGTTGTGGTTCCCCAACAGGTTATTTTCCATTCACTACACAGAAGAAAATATCACGAAATTTTTTTCAATTACTAATTTAAGAAAATAAACATATATTCTATAAAAAAAATTTATTAATTCAATAATTTTTTTTATTGAAACTGAAATTTTTTCAGTTGTGATTGTGATTGAAATTTTGTTATTATTAAATTAAAAAATTATTGAATCGATTAATTTTTTAATTGAATCTGAACTTGTTTTCAATTACGATTTATTTGAAATTTTTCAAATAAAAAACTTGATGGATTCAATCATTTTTTTAATTGAATCTTAACTTTATAATAGAAAATACGATCGTGATTGAAATTTTGGAAATTTTCAATTAAAAAAATTAATGGATTCAATCATTTTTTAATTAAATCTTACAAAATTTTATGATGAAAACTTAATATTTTTCAATTAAACAATAACGACCAAGACCACTTACTTTTTTCTTTTTGTCACTCAATTCGTGCGCAATTTCATTGAAAACAGCTGATTTTACAGACGGATAACATCTGTTTTCATTAAATTGGCGAACGAACCGAGTGAAAAAGGCAGTAAGTTTTTTCAATAATTTTTTAATGGAATCGGAAAATTGTTTAGATCCGACAGCACTGTTGAACCCAAAAATAAATCTCAAATTCGTGTTCCAGAAGTTTAACATCAGTGAGCCATGTTGCATCAAAATCGAGGATGCGCCCTGCCGCGCACTTTTGCAAAAATTTTAATATAACAATTGAATATATTCTATTAAATTTTCGAAAATTTCAATAATTTTTTTAATTGGATCAATTTAAAAATAAATTACAAATTTATAAAAATTCAATAATTTTTTTAATTGGATCAATTTAAAAATAAATTACAAATTTATAAAAATTCAATAATTTTTTTAATTGGATCAATTAAAAAATTAATTGGAAATTTCAAAAAATTTTAATCATTTTTTTTTTTGATTGAAAATTCTTTCAATCACCTTTTTCAAAAACTTTGATTGATATTATCATTTTCGTGATTGAAGCAGCTACAATTAAAAAATTAATTGGATCAATTAATTTCGTGACTGAAACCGATTTTTTATTTTTTCTGTGTAACTGGTCAAACTCTGGTGGAACACTACAAAAATTTGTTTTTAAATACATTTATTTATATACATCTTCCTCCCTACACAGCGCGCTTTTTGCAAAAAATTTAATATAACATTTGAATATTTTCCTTTAAAATTTCAAAAATTTCAATAATTTTTTTAATTGGATCAATTAAAAAATCAATTAAAAATTCAATAATTTTTTTATTGGATCAATTAAAAAATTAGTTGGAAATTTAAAAAATTTTTAATAATTTTTTTTAAATGAAAATTTTTCCAATCACCTTTTTAAAAACTTTCATGGATATTATAATTTTTGGTGTTTGAAGCAGTTTCCATTAAAAAATAAATTAGATCAATTAATTTCGTGATTAAAACAGTTTTTTTTTTTGTGTAACTGGTCAAATTCTGTTTGATTGAAGCATTTTCAATTAAAAAATGAATTGGATCAATTAATTTCGTGATTGAAATCGATTTTTATTTTTTCCTGTATAACAGGTCATACAAATACTAATTTATTCATATACAAAGGTATTTTTTATGCTAAGAGTTTCATTTGAAGAGGAGATAATTATTTCGTTAATAAGGAAAAAAATTGGAATAAATGTACATTTTTCGTGTTAAGCAAAATTGAGTTTCCTAAATGCACGAATCAGTGCATATTTTACCCTTCTGGAAGTACATGTATACAATGTACGCGTCCACATTTCCATTTTCTCCCTGTCTCTCTCTCTCTCTCGCCGCAAACCACTATTTATGGTTTTATGAACTGCGTTCATAAAATACGAAATTTTGCTTATCGATTTGCTCTATAACTTCCACAGTATAAAATGTTAACGAATTTTAATTTCGACCACTTTGCATGTATGTATATCCAATGTGGTATCAGAACGTCGACTTTTCCCAACTTTAGCCCGTCCTTCCATGTTTTCATACATCAATAGCAACCATTTAGTCCCACACAGCTTAATGGGTTACATTTTTTATACTCTACAAATCTTAAACCGTGCAAGACGACCCCAGTATTGTTTTTGTTTTTTTTTTTTTTTTTTTTGAATTTACAAAAAAAAAAAATTAAAAAAATTGTATCAAAGTTCTCTCGAATATACAGTGACGGTAGTATAGTCATGAGCAGCCAACACTAGCTAAAGCAAATCAATCGAGGACAATTTAGAAAAAACAAATTGAAAATTTGAAAAAGAAACCTCTTCACTTAGCATTAACTTGTTGTTCGCCAGAGTACAATGGGTGGTGGTTGGCGTGTTAGCCAACATTTACTCATTTACTTAAGGGAAACTACAAAAATACAATTCAATTGAAATTTTCCTTTTAGTTGGAATCGAAAGAGCAAAGACTTAAGAAAAGAAAGAACTCGATTTTTAGCTATCGTTGCTAGTATTTTCTTTTAAATTACGAAATAATTGACAATATTAAGTTTAAAAAATCAAAATCTTGGGAAAAAATAATTCAAAACAAAACTAACAAATGGTGTTGGATTCCAAATTCTACTGAATTGAAAAAATTAACCAAAAACAAACTTTTGGAAAGCAATTTCTTCACATTCAAAAAAAAAGATCTACTATAGAAATTTATATAACAGTGTAAACTCTGCACCAAACAAAACAGGGATATGGGAATTCCAGACATTCGCCATTTAATCACTGTGGAATTTGAGGTTTATGGTCATGTGCAAGGTGAGTTATTGAGTTGGAGTTGAGCCATTCGCAATAAAAAAAAAACAAAATATTATGATTACAAATAGAACAAATATATTTGAATGCAGTACGCATATCATAGAATTCTGTTACTTTTTCTTTTGCATTTTCGTGGTCTGAAATTGAACTGAGATGCAGTCAATGATTGGGGTTCTGGGTAGTGAATTAATTTTATATTTAGATGTGCCCCAAAGACTTCTCTAATGTACAAAGTACAATTTTTATTTTCTTATTTTAAATTTTACTTGCGATATGCGAGCATATTGGCGATTGTGTTATGCGTAAGTGAACGCACCAAAGAACACCCATGAAATGGTTAAGAACCTACCTTGACATTTGCAAAATATATGCAACAATTTAAAGAAGTGAATAAAAGCGAGTGATAATCGTTCTCGTTTTGCAATGAAAAGTAAAAAATGACAAGGCTTCATAAGAATTGCAAAAAACATTTCTTAAAATTTTTTTTTTCAAAACTTCATTTTTGAAAAAAATTTTGTCAAAATAAAATTTTTGGTAAAAATTTTTAAAAATTTATTAAAATAAAAAATGTTGTTAAAAATATATTTATATAAAAATTTTAGTTCGACATTTTATATATACAATAATATTGTTAAAATTTTATTTATTTGGCGATTTCCTACAGGATAGTGGCTAGCTTTATGTTATTAAGTTCAAGGCTTTTGTTTAAAGAATAACATATCAAATAACTCAGAAAGGATTTTGAAGGGCTTTCTGAATCGTGATTTCTTCACTGACTCGAGATTTTCCACAAGATTTGTCAAATAAATTAAAGTACTCTACACACCTACATTAATTGGAAAGAGCCAAGGCATATTTTATTGGATTTCATTTAGTCATTGAGCCAGCAATGCGGAATCATAGATTCGGAAGAGCAATTGAAGGTATAATATAGGTATAATAATAATGAAGGTATAATAATTAAAGGATAATAGGAATAAAAAGTAGAAGCGTTCTAAGTTCAGCCGGACCGAATCTTATATACCCTCCACCATAGATTGCATTTGTTGAGTTCGTTTCCCGATATCTCTTTTTAGGCAAACAAAGGATAAAAGAAAAGAATTGATTTAATATTGGAGCTATCTCAAGTTAAGGTCCGATTCGGACCATAATTGAATTGAATGTTGGAGACCATAGTAGAAGTCATTGTCAGCCAATTCGGATTAGAATTGCGCCCTTTAGGGTCTCAAGAAGTAAAATAAAGAGATCGCTTTATATGGGAGCTGTATCAGGCTAAAAAACGACTCGGACCATATTTGACACGTATGTTGAAGGTCATGGGAGAAGCGGTTGTACAAAATTGCAGCCTAATCGGATTATAATTACGCCCTCAGGAGCCTCAAGAAGTCAAGGTCCCAGATCGGTTTAAATGGCAGCTATATCGGGTTATGGATTGATTTGAACCATATTTGACACAGTTTTTAAGTCATAACAAAACATCTCATTCAAAATTTCAGCCAAATTGGATAAGAATTGTGCCCTCTAGTGGTTCAAGAAGTCAAGATCCAAGATTGGTTTATATGGCAGCTATATCAGGTTTTGGACCGATTTAAAGCATACTTAGCACAGTTGTTGGAAGTCATAACTTAACGCGTTGTGCAAAATTTCAGCCCATAGGTATTGCGCCCTTTAGAGGCTCAAGAAGTCAAGATCCCAGAAAGGATTATATGACAGCTATATCAGGTTATATATCGATTTCAATCATACTCAGTACAGTTGTTGGAAGTCATAAAGAATACACCTCATGCAAATTTTCAGCCTAATCGGATAAGAAATGTGCTCTCTAGTGGTTCAAGAAGTCAAGATCCAAGATCGGTTTATATGGCAGCTATATCAAAACATGGACCGATGTAGGCCATTTACGATCCCAATCGACCTACACTAATAAGAAGTATTTGTGACAGATCGACTCAGAACGTCTAGACGATCAAGAATATATATATATACTTTATGGGGTCTTAGACGAATATTTCGAGGTGTTACAAACGGAATGACTAGATTAACATACCCCCAACCTATGGTGGTGGATATAAAAACTATAGAGAGTGGTGAAAAATAGCAAAAGAGCTACCTTTTTTTTCAACACATAAAAAAGGAGATCTTGATGAACCGTCAAATTATAGAGGAATTTTGTTTATGAACTGTGGTGCAAAAATATTTATGGGTCTAATATATTAAAGACTATAAAATTGGATTGAGAAACATAAAAATCTAAAAATGTCAAGCTCGATTTCGACAGAATTATTCAACGATTGACATCATTTGTAACATGGCCTCGATCGTGAAACTTAAAAAAGAAACAATTATTCGCTTCTACGTCGATTTTAAAGCTGAATTTGATAATATCTCAAGGCCAGTGTTGCCGTTTTTGATAGGTTCCTACCAAAATTGGTAGGTTTTTATTCTCTTGGTAGTTTGGTAGGCTGACCTCAATTTTTGGTAGGTTTTTCCAACATACAAGTTAATTAACAAAAAAATCGCCGGGGATGACTCAAAATTAATTCACTTCGTGTCGTTTCTGTGTATTCGTTAAGAGTGCAAAAAAAGCCAAGGATAGCAAGGGGACAAAGAGTCTCATTGGTGCAAATCTCAAGAAAATGGGCGTAAGTTTTGATTTTGAGTGTGACTACTGGTACAAGTGTTAAGGCATATCTTCCGAACTTCGTAAATTCTAGATAGGAAATGCGTGCGTTCAATGCCTTCAATCGGAAAAAAGGGCTATGTGCCAGCTGCATACAAATATGGTTAAATCTGGTCTATACTCAAAAGTTGAGGAGTACATGCATCTCGCTGTAATGGCAAAAATGGTAAGTAAAAGCGCATTTCTGGTTCAAGCACTTGAATCGGTAAATCGCTTTATCCCAACTCGGCACGGTTGCTCATTGAAATCGGGACAAAAATACGACTTTATGAACTAAAGATTTCTTATTGAGAGATCGATATTAAGGGTGCTATATCAAGATATACACCGTCTTTGAACTTAAGGCTGTAGAGTGATTTTAACAAACAGACAGACAGATAATGCTAGATTCTACACCCAGAAAAATTAGTCTGATATTAAGCATACATTTTTTGTTTAAAAGCATAGATATAATAGTAGTACTTATTTTGTCTGCTGTTATTTTTGCACAAAATTTAAAAAAAATTCAAGCTATATGCTTGTAAATTTGAAAAACAAGATGCAATATAACTATTTTTGAAATATTTACATTTTTATGCTTTTTTTAACTTTTTTGAATTTGATAACCGCAGAAAATGTTTGCTGTTTTAGCAACAAATTACTGCTGTTCCATTTTCTGCAGATTTTCTGCTGTTTCAGCAAACACTTTTGCTGTTTTTACTAACGAATTTCTATGAGTGTATATGAATAACGACGATCTAGTCTTTGTAGCTTTAAAAATGTGTAATTTGATGTGTTTCAAATGGATTGCCAAATGGCCAACTCTTCGGTGGCGGGTATAAAAACATATACCCCATTTTGGCTTGTAGAACATTTGGCAAGTTTTGATCGCGTTTGGTAGGATTTTTCTAAAATTTTGGTGGGGAAATATTTTTTGAGTGGCAACACTGCTCAAGGCAACAAATCCACATCAAAATATCCATTTCCGACCCTACAAATTGTATATATTTTTGATCGTCGAAAAATCTAAGACGATTTAACGATGTCCGTGTGTCCGACAGTTGTGATCACGCTACAGTCTTTACAAATTGAGATATTGAGTTGAAAGGTTGCACAAACTCGTATTTCCTCCATACGCAGGTTAAGTTCTTGAATAGGCCAAATCGGAACATATTTGGATATAGCTGCCATAGAGACCGATCTGGCGATTTAGGGTCTTAAGCCAGTAAAAACCCGATTTCGGTGAAATTTTAAAAAGGAAGTTGTGCTAGGGGTCCCGAAATTCAAACCCAACCTATAGGCCGATATGCCGGTTTAGGGTCTTGAGACCGTAACAGGCGTATTTATTATCCGACTTAGAAACAGTGAATTGTTTTAGGGCTCCTTTACATATAGCTGTTATATATGCGGAACTGCAATTGTTATCCGATTTCGCTGAAATTTGAAAGTGTGAGTTCATTAAAGCCTCCCGGTACCCGACTCAAATATGCTTCAGATCGGTCTATATTCAGAAAAGCTGCCCTATAGAGGGACTGCCGATTAAGGGTATTGAACCCATAAAAGCTGCATTTATAACCCAATTTCGCTGAAACTTGAAACAGTGAGTTATTTCAAGCCTTCGCATCTAGATATGGCCATATAGACCGATCTGCCGATTGAGGGTGTTAATCCCATAAAAGCCGCAATTATTATCCGATTTCGCTAAAAATTTAAATAGTGAGTTGTTTTAATCCTCCTGATATCCGACTCAAATATGGTTCAGATCAGGCTATATTTAGAAATAATTGCCATCTGCCGATTAAGGGTCTTAAGCCCATAAAAGCCACAATTATTATCCGACTTCGCTGAAATTGGAAATAGTTAGTTGATTAAAGCCTCCCGATATCCCACACAAATATGGTTCAGATCGGTCTTTATTCAGATATAGCTGTCATATAGACCGATCCGGCGATTAAGGGTCTTAAGCCCATATAAGCTGAATTTATTACCCGATTTCACTGGAATTTGACACAGTGACTTGTATTAAGCCTCCCGTCATCCGACCAGCACATGTTTCAGATCAGACTATATTTGAATATAGCTGCCATATAGACCGAACTTCCAATTTGGGGTTTGAAACCTAAACGCTTAAACTGTATCTTGTATAAGAGTTCTGGGGACTCCCATTTGCATATTACTATGGATATGGTAGTGGAGTTATTATAAGAGGATGTTTCGATTTATTCATGGAGGTGGGTATGCAAAGACCGTGAGTGTACATCAAAATAAAATATCGAAGGTGGACTGTACGAGGACAATATTAACATCCGACTCCTTTTTAAGCAGGTGGTACTGTTCGAATGATATAAAGGTACATCGAAATATGTATGATCGATAACGTTGAAACATAAACGTATTTCGAAACATGTATGATCGATAACGTTGAAACATACTGCAAAATATGGTCTTTAGAAGTAAACTTATCCAAGTAAAAAATGTTACTGAACTAACTAAATTTCCCACGAACATTCCATTAACGAACAGGGGATACTACTCTCATATCAATGAGTGCAGTCCGAATAAAGTTTAAACTCGGTGATAAGGGCCCTCCTTTTTAATGCCGAGTCCGAACGGCGTGCCGCATAGCAACACCACTTGGTAGAGAAGTTTTAACATGGCAGGATACCTTACAAATGTAGCCAGCATTAGTGAGGCGATAACCACCGCTAAAAATTGTGTTGATGTTCACGCCGGGATTTGAACCCAGGTGCTAATCTCTGCGCCACGGTGGCCTCCAAGTCAAAAATTATGGTTTTAGAAATTGGGAAAAATTAACCAAAAACTAAAAATGGATGCATAATGGCAATTGAAATAATAATATTTTAAATGAATTTAAATATAAAGGAGTAATATTTACTTACAAATTGAAGTTCACTAAACACGTACAACACGAGGCAAAAACTGTAATAAACATGGAAAAAATTCGTTGGAAACCTCTATATAACTATGAACTCAAAATGGAAGCTGATTTTGGCCGTCTGTTGAGTCTTTTTTTAAGCTATACTCTCAGTCAAATGAGAGAGACAAGATTTAAACAAACAAAAACATTTTTATTATTATTTACGTATGAATCAAATCTTCCTACAAAGCGTGAGAAAAAAAAAACACACACCCCACACATGTTTACAGGACGCTGTCTGTTTGACCACTGAATGCTGCCACAGAATTTCTTGGTGAGCACTTTTAGTTTCTCCCACATACACTATCTCATTACCATTTTGGCCTTCACTGTTCCAGATTCAGCTAGCTGATTCTGGGATTCTTGGTGGGGTCCGTGTAACGAATCCCATCACGCTTGTCTGTGAGTACCACTTTCTAGGAAATTATGCCGAACTTGAGGTATTCGACAGACTGGTATAGAGCAAGCTGCGTTAATGATGTCTCAGAATTTCCTCTCGGCAGCTAGCACATTTGAGAGGGTGTCAGCTCACTGATGTGGCGATTGGTGTACTCTCTGAAGCCGACCCAATTCCCCGAGGTTATAAAGTTGTGTGGTCGGTCGATGGTGAGTATTATGGGGAGATGATTTGGTCCCAAAGGGAATTCAATGGAAATGTCTGGCGAGTTGCTGCACTTCCTCGTAATCCTAGTGGTGGTATCCTCATTCACCGTACAGAACGTGGAGCCAATCTGCTCTGCCAAAGCTATGTCATAGGAGCGAATGATATAAAACGTGATTCACATCAAAATCGTCTCAAACAAGGCGATTATGGCCAGACGGTAAGCCGCTAATGTCGGGCTTGTAAACGGCGGTATGTACACGTTCTATAGCTCTATCTCGGCAGTACCGGACTTTACTGCTTGGTGGTGTATACTGCATGAAAAGGTGTATCACGAAGGCCAATCCTCCACCTCCACTCCTTATGAGATCCTTGTATCCGTGGCAACTGTGCCAGCTGCAGCCGTTGGTCAGTCGCTGCAATCAAGATGTTCTTCCGACTCCGGGATGTGCCTCTGCCATAAAGAAAAAATAACCAACACGTACACTGAGGCGGCAGTTCTTGCCGATGAAGGACTCCGCTACGTACAACCGGCTGCCATGGGACTTTTTTTGCTTCATATAAGCCAAACGTCCGAGTTTTTCGTTAAAAACCAGAAGCCTTAGCTGGTTAAACGTCGCCTCCTGCTTTCTTACATCAACCACAATAAGATGGAGGCATATAATTTTACAGCACATCAATCTTCTTATATATAAAAATGAATTTGTGTTTGTTTGTTTGTCGATTTTTTTGTTTGTTCCGTATAGACTCAAAAACGGCTGAACAGATTACCTTGAAATTTTCACAGCTTGTGTAGGCTGGTCTGGAAGGAAACATAGCCTAATAATTTTTTGATATCGTAAGGGGGGCGGACCCTCCCCCTTACCCCAAAAGTACTACCCAAAAATAAAAGTGGACCGATCGGGACAATATGGGACTCAAATAAAAGGTATTCAGGAGTAGAGTACGAATTTCATATTAAAAATTGGGTCCAAGTAACTAGGGCCTCCCCAACCCCAAAACCCCCTAAAAAAGTTTTTTTGGAGATCATGACAATATGGGACTCAAATGAAAGGTATTCGGGAGTAGATTGCGAACATGGTCAGGAAATAGAAATAAGCTTTATAATTTGTTGATTTCAGAAGGGGGCGGACCCTCCCCCTTTAACGAAAAACACCACCCAAAATCATAAGTGGACCGATCGGGACAATATGGGTATCAAGTGAAAGGTATTGGAAAATAAAATACGAAAATGATATTAAAATTTGGGTGTAAGTACCCATCGGGCCGCCCAACCCCAAAATTCCCCCAGCAGCCATATTGGACGTTAATATCAATATGGGCCTCATATGAAAGACATTTGAGAGTACATTTGGAATATGACATTAAAATTTGCGTTCAAGTCTAGGTGGAAATTTTCCTTCCAAAAATAAGTCAATGACAATATGGGACTTAAATGAATGGTATTTGAGAGTAGAAAATGAATTTGGTATCCAAATTTGGAGCCAAGTGTTTGGGGGTACGCCCTAAAGCACCCTCTTAACTGAACTTCATTTTCAATTATGGCAATATGGACCTAAAATCAACTGTATTTGGGTGTAAAAAACGAATTTGATATCTATTTTCTGGGCCTCCAAACAGTTCATATTTACCGACTATGGCAATATGGGACTTACATTGAATGGATTTGGGAGTGCAGCACGAATTTGATATCCATATTTTAGTCGAAATGTCTGAGGCGTCATCCCACCTCTAAAAAGGAGATTGGTAATGCGATTCGTTCCATTTTTTTGGTTTCTATTGTTAGGGTCGGGTGCTTCGGGGGCTGTCCAAAACCCGTCAAATGGGTATATAGACCAATCACGACAATTTAGAGCTCAAACGAAAGGTGCTTGAGAGAAAAAAACGAATTAGATTTCCAATTAAATAGCCATGTGATTGGGGAACTGCCCCACCCGAAAACACCTCCCTATTATATAAAAGCTATTTGATGTTTAAATTGATTGATTTTCGAAAAATGTATACTCATTTTCAGGACAAATATCCCTCAAACAGAATTTATTTACCGATCGTGCCATTATGGAGCTCATATAAAATGTATTTGTAAGCAGAGCACAAAGCGTATATTTACATTAAGTTCCAAATGTCTGGGTGGCCACCCCATCCCCGAAAAAAATTTACAAAGGAACCGAGCAGGGGCACACATCAATGAAAGCTTTCCGATTCAAGTTGAGTTTATCAATGAAACCGAGCAAGGGCACACTTCTCACACATCAATGAACCCTTTCCGATTCAAGTTTAAACTCAATGATAAGGGACTTTTCTTTATAGCCGAGTTCGAATGGCGGGCCGCAGTGAAACACCTCTTTGCGGAGAATTTTTTACATGACCATGCATGGCAAATGTCGCCAGCACTAAGAGGGGATAACCACCGCTTTAAATTTTGTCCAATGTTCTCGCCAGGATTTAAACGCAGGCGTTCACCGTGATAGGCGGACATAGGCTACAGTGGCACGAATTCGAAATACACATTCAGGGCGAAGTGTCCCCACCCTAAAAAGATATTAGAGAGTTAAAGAAGGCGGTTCGGCTAGTTAACTATATAAAACACTGCTAACAACAAAAATTTTTTTGCATCCTAAAAAACATATATATTATTATTGGTAGCAAAATTGTAAAATGATTCAAGGATTTCCGCGTCTGTGCGTCAATTGTAACTATGTTACAGCCTTCAACATCCTCCGATCTTATGCGTTTTTTCTTCTCCTGATTGAATTGTCAAACTATTGTATATTAATGAACTTGTTCCTAAAAGTATGCTGCGCTTATTTCTTTAGTAAAACATTAATTATTTCATCTGAATTCATCTATGATATTAACTTTTTTTCTCTCGCTCTTTATAGGATGTTACTTTACTAAATATACTCGAGATTTATGTACTAAAGCCGGCATTACTGGTTGGGTAAAGAACTCCAAGCAAGGGACAATTGTTGGTAAAATGCAAGGACCCAAAGAAGAAGTGGATAAAATGTAAGTTCTGCCATCTCCCACTACAATTTAAAATTCATTTGAATTTTATTAAATGACAGGATTGAATGGCTGTCTACGAAAGGCTCACCTGGTTGCCAAATTGAAAAATGTGATTTAAGAAATATGGGCACATTAAACCGCTTGGATTACAAGACATTCGATATACGATTTTAGTGTTATAATAACTTTCTCTGTTAGAATTTGTTGTTTAGGATTAAGAAAAATGTAATATTATTGCTTTATTTTTTATTATTTTCATTATTCATAAAATAATCTGGCGCATGTTTGTAAAACTAAAAAAGAACAAACCAAAACAAGTAATGTAGCAGAAAAATCTGTAAAGGTAAAAATTTCATACTGCTGTGTATTTTAAACCATATAATGAGTTTCTTTGGTTTTTGGGTTGTTAATTACCAATATGAGTATTTAATTTCTTTTGTATTTTGATGACGGGCTTTTTGATCTGGTTAAGGATTATTTAAATAAAACATATCGTTTTAATTTTTTCTCTGGACGTTTCGTTGGATATTTTTTCCAACGTCATCACACATCCACACTCTCATGTGTAGGTGGCGATCCTCGTCAAACTCCTTAGGTGAGCAAGCTCATTCCGGTCCAAAGGATCGATCGTCGCGGGAACATAATGGCCATTGGTTTTTTAAAGACGCCAATAACTCGCCGAGCATCATAGGGACTCAGTACTTAAGCAAGAGCCGGAGCCATCCGGCCTCTCACTGAGACTCTCCGTTCGATACCGCTGATTGTCCGCGACTGGCATTGCAGCTACTCCGTATGGAGCATTCCGCTATCCGCTACCTGGGAACGCGCCCGGTAGCTCGCAGCTAAGCTTCTCCGCAATGAACACCACACAGATCGGACCTCAATGTTCCGCCCTGTGTGATGCTCACAGCTTTCCCGTTCCGGGAAGTATTTTTTGTATGTAGTACATGTTTTGTTTTCTTAGTATTTTCATTTAGACTTACGATTCAATTTACACCTTCGTTAAATTAAATTAATAATTTAAACTTATTACTTATATCACAGAACAGTCGTCTTCAAGTTATTGCGATGGAATACTGCAGCTTAAGGAGCTATTACACGGCATGTAGAAGTCTTATGACATGTCACTTTTTGTATTCACATGTAATTGCAAATGTTTGTCAAAATTGTCAATTTACATACGATTCATAATTTTTCACATCACACATGTATGTTATTTTCGTATAACATAACTTAAAAATTTGAGCAAAAGCTGATTTTTTATGAGTAATAATTGTTAAAGTTGTGAGAAAGCTGGTTAAATCATAAATTTGCGAAAACAGGTTAATTTTGGGTTGCTTTAATTTCACTGGCAACCAAAACTGCTGATATCTTTAGGTTTTTGTCAGAAGGAATAGAGCACTCTCTAATAGAAATAAATTACATGTGCTATTTTGTAAAGTGATTTTCATATGTTAGTTTCGTTTGTATCACACGACATGTTCAACTCTATATGTGCTAAATTTGACATGTCATAAGACAACTACACGCCTTGTTGTAGCAGTGTTGTACACTGAGGCGGCAGACCTTGCATATTAATGAATCCATCGGGTCAATCCATGACATAGTTACCAAGTAGTGTACCGTAAACAGCTAAGTACAATTTTTTCTCGCGAAGTGCACTATCTGTCAACGAGTTTTGTTTGTGTGTTTCTATTGTAGATAAGAACCTAGAACTAGTAACATACACAAAATTAGAGTTGCACTAATCACTGATTTTGACAGATAATGCACTCAATATTTTGTTGTTGGGCAACTGCCACTACCTGTAAATGAATATATCTTGGGTCAATCCGGTACATACAACCGGCTGCCATGGGATTGGTGCTCTTTGCTATTTATCGACTCCTTAAGTCTGTGTTGAATTCTTAGACTCTCCAATGTGTAAGATCAGATAATTTCTCAGAACAATGACAATTGGTTTGTTAATAAAACGGACGTATCATATTGCACAAATGTAAATGGCGTCTATCTATGGGAGCAACATGTGCACTCCTAGGCAACAAAGATCATTTTGCACCAGTCCCACTCTGGGTTGATATTCCTTTCGGAATAGCCGCTTAAATTTGTAATTGTTTCGCGAGCGAAATTTGACAGAACTCAAATGTTTTTGTTTCCTTACCAAAAAACGTTTCTTTATCTGCACTAAACTAATCTAAAATGATGCCGGCAATAGTTTCAAATGTTGCCACTATAGTAGTTTTTTGCCATTTTCCTCACTATAAACAGAATACTAATTCCCGCCGATTTTCAGCC
The DNA here is from genome assembly GCF_963082655.1 of Stomoxys calcitrans. Lineage (NCBI taxonomy): Eukaryota > Metazoa > Arthropoda > Insecta > Diptera > Muscidae > Stomoxys > Stomoxys calcitrans. The sequence continues at coordinate 11,047,178 of NC_081554.1, forward strand.
AATGTTTCGCCAACGTTTTTTTTATATGGAGTTTGACAGCATCCCGCTCAAAAAACTGAACAGAATACCCAACTTATCGCGGATATCAAACAGTGGCTCCCAGATATAGACGCGTCTGGGAAAAGGAAACAGCTAGATCCAAAATAGCTAATAGAATTACGAAATATAAACGACACACGAAAAATGACGATAAAGAGAAATGTTTATATAAAAAATCTAAGAAAAACAAAGGAAATAATTGAGGCAAACAGAAACACGATTACAGTCACAACAACAACAGTCCTTCGCCGAAACCGCCTGAACTATACGGATTACCGAAAATTCATATAAGCGACACCACTCTCCGGCCTATATGTTCGTCAATGAACGTCCCTTGCTAAGCTCTTTCTAAGCACTAACATCTAGAAAGAATGCAAAGTAAAAACTCCATAAAATATAATATATATACAAAATAATATAAACTAAATTTCTGCTCGATAGCTTCAAACTCAATGATTGTATAGTGATTACAACCGACAGACATACGGACCTTTCTAAATCGTGTTTGATTTTTAGACGATCGCGAATATTTTTACTATATAGTGCCGACGATGTAGATATATTTTGACTGTTTATTAATATAAGTCGTTTCCAACGTCTTCTTGGAACTGCCTTCACGAAGAATGCGTAAGTTACAGCCAACTTTGTCATATTTGGCACTGCTGATGATGAATTCTTTCCAAATCTAAATTATTTATTCGACCTTATTACTATTTAAATATAAAAATCCATACCGAACTTAAATTACTACTAAATTTGATGATTTCAATAAGAAAGTGTCAGATTTTAAGAAAAATTGCTGCCTAAAACCCCCAATTATAACCGGTATTCAATGCAAACGCACGAGATTTCCGAAATCTCGTCGCAAATCTAGATTTGCTCCAAGTGGAAACATGGTTTTATATTCGTCTTAAAGCTTAGTACTGACTTCATTCACATCGAAAATTCCTATAAAATTTTTGCGAAATCCATTATTGGCCAGAACACAAACAAAAGTCGAAGCAGAGTTTATTTATGCCCATTTCGTGAGCATTTAATTACACTGGCAATAAAATGAAGCAAAATTTGTATTGGCGCAGCGACATGTCTCTAATATTTTGCTTAGAGAACCCACTACCACTTCTATGGAATGTGTTTGTATTTTCTTAGTGAACATTTTCTTTGTTATGCGTTTTGACAGCTGAAAAGTCGGAGTCAGTACTAGGCTTAAGGCCTAAACAGATGAGCGCATTGAGGAGCGTTAAAAAATACGATTGTGGAAACAAATGTTAAAAAAGCTACTCGCAAAAGTAAGACAATTTTTAACTTTGACGTACAAAAGCACTATTTCAAGTGTGAAAACACCGGGTGGCGCTCGGTTTCAAGCGTTAAAGTTGAATTTTTTTTTAATTTTTCTGCGGTTCAGCCGGTTCCGTGTACCAGATACCAGTGGGAGCATTTCCGATCTTGCTCTGGCCTTACGCCACTACGGAAGTAAAGTCGCAGTGAATATGTTGCAAGGTTTTGTGCAAACATAGCCAGCACCATCGTCGTCGGACAATGTGACTTCTCTGACTTCTTCTGTGCGGCAATATACGCAACAGGAACACCCCAGCCAGAATATTGCCGGGCCAGTACCGGGAAGTGTATTATTCTTACAGTTGCACTGCAACGGTATGCGAGGCAAGATCGACGAGATAGTAGATTTTATCACTCAGAAGAACATATTGGTTGCAGCCATCCAGGAGACAAAGCGGACCTACACCTGAAGCTTGTACAGTTGTCACGGGTGCAATGTGCTATTTAAGGGCCGCTTAAGGAGTGCAGGTGGGGGTTAGCCGCCTGATACACCATTCCGTGCAGTATAGTGACCTCTACATGGAATGTATGAGGATAGCAGTCAGGACTGGTACTGCGAGATAGAGCCGTATAACGTGTACATACCGTCGGTTGGTAGTTGTGTTCCAGATAATGTCAAGTTTACAGGCGCGACATAATCTGGCCATAATAGCCTGTTTCTAGGAGACTTTAATGCGAATCACGTTTCATGGTATTCTTCTCTAAGAAAAGACCAGCAGGACACAGTCTTAGCAGGAGGATGAGGATGCCCTACTAAAATTATGAGGAGGTGCAGCAGCTCGCCAAACATTTGCATTGCCTCCTCTGATCTTCTGAGTGACGTATCCTGGCAAGCTGCCATTTCTTTGGGATCAAGCCAATCAGCCATGCCAAACTATTTGATGATATCGTCAACACATCCCTCCCTCTGTGTGATGGACGATGATTTGTGGAATTTTGGGATAAGAAATCGAAACACCGTAGAGTAAAACAGGGAGTTCCCCAAGGCGTGGTGATATCTCCGTCATTGTTTAACCTCTACCAATCCTCCATACCACCCCATCCAGAAGGTATAGAGATCTTACCATATGCGCACGATTGTACTCAACAACCAACAAACTTGACTCTTATTTCGCTGCAAGTGATCTGAAGATATCTGCCACGAAATCTTCAGGCACAGTGTTCACTACATACAAGCATGAGGTGGTGAGGGAGCTGAAAGTGATGGTCGGTGAAGAAACAATTCCGACCATCAAGAGTCCCAAAATACTTGGTGTCACATTTGACATCTCTTACAAATTCTCCTTACATGCCACAGCAAACTGGGATAAGGTCAGAAAAAGAAACAAAGTCCTCAAGACACTTGCCGATAGCATTTGGGGTGCTCACAAAGAAATCTTGTTGACCACGCACAAAGCAATTGGCGGTCAGTAGAGAGATATGCAGCGCCAGTGTAGTCGCTGTCAGTGTAGATCTGTAAGAATGCCGCTCTTCGAACTGCGACGAGCTGTCTCCTCAGTTCTAACGTGGACTACTTTCATCAGGAGACAAAGATCATACCCGTGCGAAGCCATAAATACATGCTGTCTAAGCCATACCTTCTGAGCTGTTATCGCAGGGAACATCCAAATCATCATCTTGTGGATAGGTATTCACCGCCCAAATACCTCAAGTTGCTTCATTTATGATCTAGAGCGAGAGGTTCAACGCTAGAAGAGAGAACCTCTAGATCAAGCGGGTCTGGACAACGCTCATGCAGACACGGTGAATAGCTGGCAGGTAATTGCTGTCTTTGGAAAACGACCGCCACCTATAGTACCTGAAGAAATTGACATCCTCCGACAAACCAGAGTAGTTCTAGATCAATTACAATACTACGGATGTGTGTCCCAATAGTGGTCTGGGACCACCTGTTTAACTGCACAGCTAGACCCACTCACTCAGACCCAAATCCCTCTCGAAACACCCCACCTTTATCGCAGAGTTCCTGGATCTGGATATTCAACAGAACCAAGCAGACGAAAGGTAGAACAAAACATTGTTACAACAAAAATAGCAATCCCATGGCTGCCGGTTGTACGTACCATATTGACCCGATGGAGTCATTCATCGGCAAGGGCTGCCGCCTCAGTGTAGAACACTGCTACAACAACAACCGTCGCGGACAATCAGCGGTATCGAGTGAAGTCTCAGTGAGAGTCCGGACACCGACACTGGCTTAAATACTGAGTGCCTGCGATACTAGAGGTATTGACACCTTTAAAAACCGGAACAAGCTTGCTCACCTATGGAGCTCGACGAGGATCGCCAAGTTCACATTTAAATGTGGCTACAACAACAACACAAGGCAATAGACCCTGGAATGAATATTAGCCTATGGATAGGAAAAATCGTTTTTACTTTCTTTTACTATATCACTTATCTACCTCTTATCTAAGTGATAAGAAAGGTTTGGTTTAAATTCTTAAAATTAAAAATATAATAATTTTTTAACCCACGTAGAAAATATTACCTACCATTAACATATGTTACTTGCAATATTCTCAATTGACAAATTTTTGATGTTGAAATCTTGAATATTATTTGAATTCGCCAATGTCTTTAACACCCATGTCTTGAAATGTTTTGATTGGAGAGGCTTGATTCAATATATCTCTTGGTTATGACTAAGTTTTCACAGATATCTCGTTTTATTTTGTATCTTCATTCTGTTTAAAGCTAAAAAAAACTAGCAATTCGGCTAAATGCGTTACAGCCACACACCATCGCCTAACAAGATTGGAAACGACCATTGGCCTTCATGCGCTCAAACGACTTCTGGGCATCGTAGTTCCTAAAACAACCAAATATTAAACACACTGAAAGCAGGTAGAAAAACCGAGATTTTCTTACTTGTAGAATTCTGCATAGGCTGCTTTCTTGGGATCGTTGACCAAGAACTTAAAGGCAGTGGTGATGACTGTGGTCAAGCCGATAGCAATCATCAAACCACGTTTAGTTTGCATGTTGTGCAAGCCGCGCATGACGGGAGCAGAGCCAGATACTGCAGGAGCGTTGGTCATTTTGATTATTTAAGGATTTTGAATCTGAAAAAAAGAGGGGAGGTTATGTAACAATAATCTTCGAAAATAATTTAGACATTTTTTAAAATTTGTAAGAGTTTACATAAGCCGATACATGCAATAGTAACTTTATAACATTTTCCTTCATACATGTAATTTAATTACAAACATTAAAATGGCTGTACTTGTATAAAATTTAATTTGTTTTTTCTTGTCTTACCTGAATACGCAACTCAACTCGCAAATTAGTGAATGGACGTCTTCGATTATTATTAATAATGATGTTGTTCCTTTTGATTATAATGACACAAGAATCGAAAAACAATCGATTTCCTTTTTACGTGATAGAGGACTAATAGGTCGTTGGCACATGAAGATTTTAATGAGCAAAATGTGTCAGTCAGTGGTGCCAGGTATTTTTCATGAAAAATCGTCAAAATTGAGAAAAAAAATTGATAAGGGTATTGATCTCCACTTTGATTTGGTGCACGCACTTTTTAAACTAAATCGATTTATGGCTCCAGACTGCATTTTGTGACCTGCCCTCCAGTTTCGAAACACAAATGTGGAAGCTTGTTCAACGAAAAACAGTGGCTAAGTGTGGTATTTCAAATGAAAGGTATTGATCTCTCCTATGATACAGTTACGAGGTAGCGTCGTTAGCACAACAACAAATATTTACCCCCAGCGAAACTACCTTGAGTGACAAATGTCATTAATTGAAATATCAAAGTGGCTTTAGTAATAAACTTTGTTCTACATATTATCTTCTTCAAATCTGTTTTATATATGTATGTTCATCATTATAACACTGTTTTGTTGTTCATGTGTGGATTATCGGATCAAATAGAAATTCTTTTTGTTCTTCTTCTTTTTATTCTGTGTTATCAAGCCTTTGACATTTGTATTTACTGTAAAATCAAAACATGTATAAAAAAAATTGTACCCAGCTGTTCGCATGACTTCACCATATAAGTGCATCCTGGATCTCTCCTTTGATTTGGTATACGTTTTTTGATCGAAGTCTATTTTGGCCTCCAGACTGAATTTTGTATTCTGCCTTGCAGTTTCGAAATAGAAATCTTCGCATATTCGAATGTGACGTCATAGACACATACAGCTTTTAGATTTGGACATTATCCATCCATCATCATCGTTATACGCATCTCCGATTGTACTAGCATCAAAGGCAAATGGTGAGGACCGACTACGTGTTGAATTACCGGGCTTTTATAATTTTCGCTTTAAATGAAGTCAGTACTAGGCTTTAAAACTTAAACACAGTTTAAAATGTTCTTTAAATCCGGATCTAATGGCTTCATCATCTGTTTTCCCTTTATAAAATCAGCTGACGAGACCTTTAAATCCGGATTTAATGAGCAGTGTAAACAGGGTTTTATTTTCTTCAAATGTGTTTTGTATTTGTATTTTCATCATTATAACACTGTTTTGTTGCTTATGTGTGTCCTGTCCTTAGACAGGATGTACTTATAAGAATTGATCATGCGAACAGCTGAGTAAATTTTTTTTAATTTTGTTTTGATTGTGTAGTCAATCTAAATGTCAAAGGCTTGATAACACAGCTGTGATTTTTTTTTCTAAAATCTCGAGAGGATGTTCTTTTTGATCCGATGTTCCACACATAAGCCACAAAACAGTGTTATAATGATGAATACACAAAAATAAATCACATTTGAAGAAGATAAGTTTTAAAACAAAGTTTCAATTTACGGCATTTGCCACTCAATGTAGTTTCTTTGGGGGTAGAGTTTTGTTGTTGTGCTAAATACCCTACCTCTTAATTGTGCCCAGGATTCACTGAATAAGGTTAAGCCAAGCGATCAGCCGATATACTTTTTTTTTAATATTTGACAGTACTTGGCATTGAGGATGTCAACTTGTTCTCTTTTTACATTCATTCTTTGTTTACGTTTTCTCCTATATGATGACATTTTCAATCGTCAGATTTGACATCCTTAATGATGTTTATGGGGCCTATCCACTTTATGTTTTTACATGTGACCTAACCTTCTATTAGTGAATCCTGAATTGTGCCATGGATTTTTGAAAAAATCGCAGCCTTTTTTGACATTTAGATTTACTGCAACATCAAAACAAAAATAAAAATGTACACAGCTGGTCGCATGACCTCACCTTATTAGTGCATCATGCTAAAATTCAATGTAAAAATATATACAAATGAATTATTTAGTTGTAATTTAATTATTTACGTATGGATCAAAACATTGTAATATTTTTAAAAAATATTTCATATTTATAATGAAATCAGCGCATTATTGTCAATTCGCAGAGGCAAGTCTGACCGATTTGAAACCGGAAAAGTTTTGCGATTTTCAATTACCGGAACATAAATGAATGTTGAATTCGCAAAAACTCTTGCGATTGCAGTTATCGGAACAGCCCTGTATACATATATATCTTCTATCTGATTCTATTTTTGTATATATACCCAAGATATATTCGTTTACAGGTAGTGGCAGTTGCCCAACAACAAAATATTGTGCACTAGATTTTGTGTATGTAACTAGTTCGCGCCATTTTTCGTTGCGAAGTGCACTTCGCGAGAAAAAATTTAATAGCTGTTTACGGTACACTACTGGCAATTATTTCATGTATATACCCCCAATCATAACAGGACACATAGGAATACGAGCTCACTTATGCAAGATCGGTGCGGCAAGTGATAGCTTGTGAGAAAGATGACGAGACGTTGGAGCATTTCCTATGTCAGTGCCCGGCTTTCGCGGCTAAAAGACACCAATACTTAGGTGGGGACACAATATCAGACATGAACCAACTTAGGGTCGTGGCATGGAAAACAAGAATATTTTAAGTAGCACTGAATTCCTAACTTAAAATTTTCGAGGATACTTTTTAGATCGTGCAACAGGCGGATTATTGGCGTGTGTTATCGCATGATATCCATAACTATCCCTTTCATCTTTGCACTGCCAACAAATAAGGTTATGACGTGCTTACCTTACATTTGCTTTCCCGATTTGGTACATACCTACAATTCTCTTCTTTCTATAATCGGTATATATGTATATCTATCTCGCTCTATCTCCCATGGTTGCCAATACTGAAAATTTAATCGTGAAGTCTCCACAAACAACAGGAATGAGATGGTACCAAATTTTGTACTTTTTGAGTAACATTTGGCAAGCTAATGAAATACTTAAGGTGCCATCACACTATATGTTCTTGTCTTATGACAAGTCTAATTTTGCTATTGTTAAAGTTGCAGACATAGCTAGGAAGATTTAAAAATGTAAATTCATAAGCCCAACACAACGAGATCAACGATACAATCTTGAGGGAATGGGGTAAAAATTCACAATGTTGAACAAACTTTAAAATCTAAACAAACCATTTGACGTAAGAGAGTAGTTTGTACAACTCTAAAATTGAAAAATTTTATCAACTGGGCTTATGACGTTACCTACTTAAATCTACCTAGACACAAAGTGTGATACGATTGAAACTAAGGGTTGGTATTCTACTCTGCTTTCGAAATTGTTGTAGAAATTTTTAATTGTTGCTTGAGCGGAGTTTGGCAGCAATTAAATGTTTTTGTTTCCATACCAAAACACGTTTTTTATCAGCACTTTTTGTTTTCTCCATAATATTAAAAATTTTCAATGAAATTAACTTTGGAAATGATATAAATTAGCTGAATTGTAGAAATTCGTTTGAAACAAAAGGCGCATGGTATATAACTCAACCCAAAGAACGCATGTGGGCACACTATTACGCGACATGTAGATGTCGTATGACATGCCACTTTTTGTATTCACATGTAATTGAAAATGTTTGTCAAAATAGCCAATTATATACGATTTATCATTTTTACTATCGCACCTGTATGTTATTTTCCTATGATATAACCTAAAAGATTGAGCAAAATCTGTTTTTTTTATCCGTAATAATTGTTAACCCCAATTTAATTTGGGGTTGCAAAAAACAGCTGATTTTTTATGTTTTTGTCAGAAGGAATAGAGCACGCTCTATTCCAAAAAAATTGCATGTGCTATTTTGAAAAGTGATTTTCATATGTTAATTCCGTTTGTATCACACGACATGTAAAACTCAACATGTGCTTAATTTGGCATGTTATAAGACATATATGCCGTGTAATAGAGCCTTTGAAGTGAAAATCACTTCAAAATAGCACTATTGTTTTTTTTTTTTTTTTTGCTTAGAACGGTGCTCTATTCCTTCCGACAAAAACATAAAGAAGTCAGCTGTTGTTGTTGTCAGAATGAAACAATCCCAAATTAAATTGTTTTCACATCTTTATGATTTAAACACATTTGATTTTGTTTGGGTTTCTTTGGTCAAAATGTTGCCATTTAGATATACAAATTAATATGTCACACAAGGCGGATTTAAAAAGGTGGCCTTACGCTAACTGACGGCCAGGTTTAACGGTATTAAAATGTCAGATTTTTGTTTGCATTCTCTTTGTTGTTATCTTCTTTCTCGCATATTCTCTGCTCATGTACGCACACGTTTACACACACCCACACAAATTTCTTTGTGTGTGTTGGCAAAACTTCGATCGGCTTGATGGTAGGATGGCGGAATGCACCATATGATCTGTGGTTGTTGCACGAACGAGACCATCTTTAATTGTTTCGCCATGGCCATGTCACTGCTAGTTTGCTTATAGAATTCAGTACCAGTTCTACGGAATGTGTTCGCATTTTCTTCGTCATCATTTTTTTATAATGCGTTTTGACAGTTGTTCGGGCGAAAAGTCGATGTCAGTACTAGGTTTAGACTAAAAAATAAATTTTAATTTTTCACACATTTTTTGTTTACAATTTTTTATATGGATTTTGAGAGTTGTACACGTGTAAAGCCGGATAGAGCACCATCCCATACAGCCTATTGCTACTATCGAATGCTACAATTCATCATTGGTCGATATCTGACTTTTATCATTTATAAATAATGTAAAGCCAAGCGATCAGCCGAGATACATTTTTGTTTAATTTTTGATAGTATTTGGCAATGAGGATGTCAACTTGTTCTCTTTTTACATTAATTCTTTATTTACGTTTTCTTTTATCTAATGACGTTTTCAGTGATTTGACATCATAAATGATGTTCATGGGACCTATCCACTTTATGTTTTCCCAAGTGACCTAATCTTCTATTAGTCAATCCTGGATTTTATGAAATTCACAAAAATTTTATCGATTGAACCGTCATAAACCATATTTAATTTGCACACAAATTAGAATTTATCAGTTATTATCACACTTAGATATACATTGCTAAATGGCTTTGCAGAACATCTGAATAAACCTCATTGTGCATTGCACATAAAACCATAAAAGTCTTCAATATGTTAACATGTACAAATATACCCAGGATGCCAGAATTCACTGAATAAGGTTGTGTCAAGCGATCAGCCGACAAACAATTCTTTTAATTTTTGATAGTATTTGCCACAGAGGATATCAACTTGTTATCTTTTTAAATTTATTCTTTGTTTACGTTCCTATTTGTGTCATTTTTAATCAGATTTTGACATCCTTAATGTTCATAGTACCTTTCCATTTTATGTTTTCATCAAGCGACCTAACCTCATTTTCAGGATGCACTTCTAATAAGTGCATAGCGGTGAGGTCATTCGAACAGCTGAGCACAAGTCTTTAATTTTTGTTTTGACTTTGCAATAACACTAAATGTCAAATGCTTTTTAACACAGCTGTGATTTTTTCTTAATCTTAAAACGTTGTTTTATTGAATCCGACATCTCTCACATAAGCAACAAAACAGTTTTATAATGATGAAAATATAAATATAAAACACATATGAAAAAGATAAGTTTTAAAACAAAGTTTATTTATAAAACCATTTTGAATTTATGGCATTTGATAATCAAGGTAGTTTCATTGGGGGTTGATTTTTGTTGTAGTACTAATAACGCTCACTTTTAATGCACTATGCCATCTTTCCAGGATTCACTGAATAAGGTTAAGCCAAGCGATCAGCCGATATACTTTTTTTTAATATTTGACAGTACTTGGCATTGAGGATGTCAACTTGTTCTCTTTTTACATTCATTCTTTGTTTACGTTTTCTCAGGATTCACTAATAGAAGGTTAGGTCACATGCAAAACACAAAGTGGATAGGCCCCATAAACATCATTAAGGATGTCAAATCTGACGATTGAAAATGTCATCATATAGGAGAAAACGTAAACAAAGAATGAATGTAAAAAGAGAACAAGTTGACATCCTCAATGCCAAGTACTGCCAAATATTAAAAAAAAAGTATATCGGCTGATCGCTTGGCTTAACCTTATTCAGTGAATCCTGACGTTTTCTCCTATATGATGACATTTTCAATCGTCAGATTTGACATCCTTAATGATGTTTATGGGGCCTATCCACTTTATGTTTTTACATGTGACCTAACCTTCTATTAGTGAATCCTGCCATCTTTCAAGCCTAGTACAGACTTCATTCGCAGCAAAAATTCCTTTTAAATTATGTGAAAGCCGACAACTCTATTCTTCCCCAGTACACAATAAAAGCTAAACAACAACAAAGACAGCAGCACTGAAGCAGAGTTAATTGGTGCGATTAATGACATATGCAATTAATTGAAATTTGTGAAATTTTTTAAAATGCATTTTGACAGATGCTTGGACGAAAAGTCGAAGTAAGTTCTAGGCTTTATTCAGCCATGAAATATACCTATACCATGCAAAATTTTTATATTTAATGCCAACATACATGAACAGACCATTCGATGTGTAATAGTACAATTACAATATTTTTAGGTACTTTTTTAATCATCCCTGGTGTAGATTAACTGGAGAGACGAGTGGCGAGTGGAGAATGGAAGTGACTCAAATGCAAATGGCGGTTGTTATTGTTCGTGGTCGGAAATACAGCACGAATTTTTTTTACATTTTCAATCAATTTTCAACTAGAATATACGAATATACAATACAATTTATTAATTTATTGTACAATTTAACTTCTTTTTATGTGTGTGTGATAGAAATTATTATGAAAAGTGCAAAGATAAACATGAAAAATATCAATTGAAGTTCGGGTCGGGTCTATGAGAGAAAAATTTTGTCGTCAATCATATTTTTTTCTGGCCCCTTGCTACCAATACAACACCAGCAACAACAACAAAAAGTGAAGAAAAAAGTTCGTATGGTTCGTGGTTCGTTTTTTACGCCTGTGAATATTTGGTAGCAGCTTGATCTCCAAATAAGCAATAAGCTTCTCGGTTGTATTGGGCCTCCTTTAAACATAGAAACCGTCGAAATAACAACAGATGTAAAAACAGAAATAACCAAAAACGACGATGAAAAAATCATGCTGTACCCGTGTCTATTTTGCATAGACATAAAATCCTGAAATCCAAAAGAATTACATCAAAGCATCATCATTTAGTGAAACAAAAGTTCGCCCAAAAGAAAAAATAAGAAAAGGAGAAAGAAGTGATAGAGAAAACAGTGTTACCGTCGCCACTAACACCAGCCACTCTATCTACAAAAAATATTTGTGGCAAGTGCTGGGCAAATTATTAGTATGTGGTAACGTGATATATGACTAGCCAGTTGCCCAATGATCGTTTATTGTTTTTATTGTATTTAATAAGAAAAAAACAAACATAAGTGGGGGAAAACAGCTTAAAATAAAATAACCTGCAAGCAATCCACCTCTACGAAGAGTTGCCATACATATTGTTTTTAGTGACAAAGAGGAAAGTGAAAAATAACGTGAGGACGGAAAAGTCCAAATAATAAACAAATGTGTACATTAAAAGTAAAACTTCGCGTAGAATTTTTTTCATTGTTGCCACTTCAAAGTGTTGTTTCGAATGACGTTTCAATGCGAAAATGGCAAAGTTGTGGTCATAGATTCAAAATCTAGATTTTTGGGTATTCTCTGAGAAAATTCTCCCACCCAAAAAACTTGTTGGATTCAAAGTGAACGCAATCAATTGCGAATGTATACAATATATTGGAGGGAAAGAAAATTTTTTAGCGTTATCTACTAATTGTATAATTAGTAAATATAGGCGCTAGAAAACATCAACAAAAATTTTTAAAACAATCATCAAAACAACGCAGAAAGATCCCCGTCAAGCGTGATTGTCGTCGTGTGATGATATGCAACTTAAACAGGTAAGGTTTGGCTTGTATAGGTGAGAAGAAATTGGTGAAGAAATGTTTGATTTTTTTTTAGCAAATTCCTATTTACCAGAAAGAATCCGATAAGTGTTTTTCGTAGTGGTTAAATGGAATTTGGCAACCCTGGTTTTAGTTTATTTTCAATCAAGTTTTCACTCGCTACTCGACGATTTTCACTCGTGCGACGAGTTTGTCAAAATGGCGGCCAATTATTTAATACAAAATTAAAGAAGGAAAACGCATTGTTTTGCAAATTTAAATGAAATTTGTGCTCTAATTAATAGTGCATTGCTTGTGGTGTAGACAGAAAAAGTTATTAACGCAATATCCATTATACACAATTATTGTATTTCCAATGCAAAATTTCCAACCAAACGTGAGTCTATAGTTTTCCCTTTCTAGCACACTGCATTTGTTTATATATAATGTATTGGAATGCTGGTTACTCGTTCGAATGCAAAATTACTTGTTTCCCATGAAGCACAGAAAAGGAATTAAAATATAATTATAGTAATAAATGCAAAAACAAAAATAAATGTATCTTCGTACAAAAGGTTGAATTGTTTATTGCATCAAACTACTATGCAGAAGAAGTGGAGATTTTTTCGATATGGTTATTGCATGTACAATTAATTTTCCACAACTCGTTACTTTCAAAATGGTATTGCCATACTTTTTGAAGAAAACAATGTTACCGTATAAGTATTAATCAAGATTTAAGGCGGACTTTTGCTTTTAACCCATGCAGTGGAAAATGATCCATGGCAGCATATTGAGATACTCGATAAATGCATAGACCCAAAATAAGGAATACAAATTAGAAATAATAAATAAATGTTTAAATGTGTTAATATCTTGACAAATTGTAGTAAAATAAATTTGGAAAAGGGATATTACAGTTGCAAGTGTCATTAGGTGCTGTGGGCAGTGAAATGTACAATTTAACAATGGCTATGCAGATTGGTTAAATTAAGTATGCAGTTCCGGTTAAGTTGGTTATTTTAGCTTTTTACAAAAGTACATTGTCGGGGAATAGCTGGTTTGTTGTTTTACATTGAGAGTAGAATAAGCGGTTAGAAGTATTGACAAACCACGACAATAAAACGTAGATAAGGTTCACTATTCAGGAATACTACAATACTAGCCAAGGACTTCTGCGATCGAGTCCATAGACCGGAATGAACTCTCTCTAACACATGAGCTTGCCAATGATCGCCACCCCCACATGTAAGTATGTGGCTACAGCAATAACAACAATATGTTACGTTGTGGTGATCCGGATCGTGAGAGGACGAAGCTATTACTGAAAGGAAGTAAGAAGGAGGTCAGTATAGCTTTTGGTGTCATAACGGGACACATAGGACTACGAGCTAACTGATGCAAAATCTGTGCGGCAAGTGATGGCATGTGTAGGGCATGTGAGGAAGATGATGAGACATTAGAGCATTTCCTATGTCATTGCCCAGCTTTCGCGGTTAACAGACACCGGTACTTAGGTGGGGATACCAGGCATGAACCAACTTAGGGGAGTGATATGGAAAACAATAAAGGATTTTGTAGGCAGATTAATATCTGCACCTTTTCAACCTAACCTAACATAACCTAAGTTGTAATAGTAGTCTGCAATTAAAAACAAAAATTTTTACAATATTTACGATATTTTTGTGGCGACAGACCAAAGCTTTTAATTTAAACCGAATCAGTGAACCCCATACTGTTTGTTGTGCTGTTACCACATATTTGCATAATTCGCTTTCTCATATCGAGTATCACAGGCACTCAATATTAAAGCAAGAGCCAGGATTCCGCCCGGCCATTCACTGAGAGTCTCCATTAGAACCCCCGACTGCAATTGTATCTTACCTTTCCACTATCCGCAACATTTGGACGCGCCCGTTTACTCTTAGCTGAGCTTCCCACCTATAACGATGAGCACAACACAAATCGGATATCAAAATTCCAACCCATGTGGTGCTTATAGTTATCCCAGGTCGTGAAACCAAACTGGTAAGTTGAGCTTGCTATCACATAGCCATGAAGAACCAATCTGACATCTTATGTCGGTTGATGCAAAAGTGCTCAGTTCAAATAAATAAAATTGCAATTCATGAAAGTGAAAATTCCTTTAAGGAATAGTGGGGATACTTCCCAATATCAATGAATGCTGTCCGATACAAGTTAAAGCTCAATGATAATAATGAGTCCGAATGGCTTGTCGCAGAGCGAGACCACTTTAGTAGAGAAGCTTATAGTGCTGAATACCTGATATAAATACCTCACAAATGTCGTCAGCATTAGGAGGGAGGATAATCACTGGAAGTTTTTTCTGATGTTCTTGCCGGGATTGGAACTCAGCGTCAAACGAGGTATTATAGAGTATCTGTGTATTTCTCTACTAGGGAGTCGCTCAACTGAATAATGAATGAGTCCATCGGTCAATCAGGTTCGCACAACTGGCTGACATGGGATATATGTCTGCAATCCTAATGCTACCAGCTACCTTTTTTCAACTGCTGAATATGTCACATATTGCAGTAGCAAATTTCACCTGCAACTGGACACAACACAAGTTATTCGCGGTCCAACAACGTCCTAAATATATTTTATATAGGCGACACCAGGCGCTGGCGAGATTGGTCTATACTGCATAGAATGTATTACAACAGGAATTGAATAAATTAATAAATAATGGTTTATGTATTAAGAAAACCAGTCCCTCGCCTCCATTCCGTGTGCGATCCTTACGTAGCACATTGTAACCATGACAACTTTGGATGCTGCAGGTGTTGGTCAGCTTTATTTCTATCAAATCATCAATCTTGCTTCAAAAACAAATGCAATTAAAATTCAAGAACGATGCATTCTCATGACCAGGCTAGGAAATAATTGGGGTGGGGTACTAAATTGAATAAGCTCTTATAGGGTTTTAAATTATAAAATTCAGAAAATAAAATAAATTTGACCATGAACATTCAATTTCAATTCATTTTATTTCGTAATAAGAAAGGGCAGGGGCAAACTTTTCACATATCAACGAATATTGTCCAATTCAAGTGCTAAGTTCATTGTCCGCCTTTTTATAGCCGCGTCCGAACGGCTTGCCGCAGTGCAACACCTCTTTGGAGAGAAGTTTTTGGGATACGGGAAAAGTCTGACGATGAAGAAACCGAAGTCTTCGAAGACCCACTGCCGACTACATTAGTATACCAATTTGCAATGTAGTTAGTATGACTGTACTCCCGCAATGACGTCAAGCCAGAGAACGAACGGAAATGCACCGAAAAGAACCATGGTCCAACGTTTTCTTCTCTGAGGCGGCAGCCTCTGGCCGATGGCATGTAATCCATCCTTGGCATGTAATCAACTTGCAGGTATGCTAAAGTTTTCCCAGGAACATCAAATTATTCGACTAATAGGAAACTTTCAATCCCATGACAGCCGGTTGTACGTACCAGATTGACCCGATGGAGTACTTCATCGGCAAGGGTTGTACAACACACTGTTACAACAACAACAATATTAAACTTTCTATCTATCAGCAATTGCTTTTCGATTCAATTTGTAGTTCAATGATAGGTACCTTTTTTTATCCGCATCCGAATGGGACGTAGCTGAAAAACATGGTAAAGCAATTTGTAGAGCCAGGGGATGAGCGACGCTGAAAACGTATCCTGGTATTCTCACCAGGATTCTAATCTAGTCTTTGAAAGATGCAGATTATCTTCCCGGATGTCAAGGGGTTTCAGAATCGACTGTTTTCATAATTTCAATACAATTACAGAGAAATTAGACAGTGAAAACAATTTATTACAAAATTACAAAATTTTTTTTCGAAATTTTAATTTGATTTTTGTTTATTAATTTATTGTAGCAGCTTGAACCGTACATGCGGATAACAGTGCAAATCCCTAAGGATGCGGCGCAAAGGCTACGCCAACTGGCTACCGAGAGCAATGCAACTTTACGGGCTCTCGGTATTAGCTCCGTTCAACTAGAAGGGGATTCTGTGATATCACTCAATGTTGGTGGGCAGCAAGTCGATGTCAAAACATCAGGTAAAAATAAGCTGCACATCTTCTCATTTGATAAAATTGACTATAATCGAATATAATGAATTTGTATTTCAGACATATCATCCGTTTTGGGTCATGAGGCGTCAGGAACGTCTGTCAGTGGCATTGATGGTGGGGGCGGAGGCGATGCTGATATTGGTGATCTATCGCAGCTACTCAATGTGGGTGATATTGCTGGCTCTGCTACTGCAGGTACAAGTGGCGCATTTGTACAGGTGTCACAACAAACCCCCGCCTCATTGCTACAACAGCAACAGCGGGCTAATGTTGGGCCAGGCCAGATTGGATTTGGCAAAAACATGGGAACATGCGAAACAATGTCACTGCAGCAACAACAAATGCTGCAGCAGCGTAGAAATATTATGCTCGGTGGACCCAGTACGAGTAATGCTGCAGTTAAACAACAACAGCAGGGCGCTTATGGGGCCGCTGTAGGCCAGCAGCCACAGCAACAAGGTGTTTTCAAGTCACCAAACACAGTGTGTCCAATGGATGGCAAAGTTCCCGTGCCTCCATTGCCAGTGGGGTCGGGAAGTTTTGGAAACGGCTCCAGAGAGTTTCCGTTTGAAAGTATGCGCCAAGCTCGAGTTTTACAGGGACGTGATAACGCCTTAAATACTCCCGGACAATCGGTACAAACACCAGGTGGCATACCCCTATCCGGTGGAAAACCATCTGTTGCCTCGGGTATAACACAACAACAACTGATGGGTTCTTTGGGACCACCACCTAATGTTGCCCTTAAGGTCATAAAAAATCCACACAGCGGTGAAATGATTACCACCACAATTGGCTCCACAGGCAAATCACAATTCTTGCAGCCACCTCCTCCTCCATATCCGGGAGTGGGAAATATTAATTCTCCGAATTCTCCTGTTGCAGGTGGTCAAATGGCAAAACCAGCTCCAAGTTATTTACATTCTCGTGTTGTGGCCTCATCTAACACAGGAGCTGCACCTAATGGAATGCCGACAGTTGGTGCAGGTGGTAATAATGGGAATAATATTGCAATGTCATCGCCGCTTTTGGTGAATTTGCTGCAAAACGATAGTAATTCCATGTCTTCGCAACAAGGGAACAACATGAAGCAATCACCAATGACATCACCACAACAACAGCAACAATCATTGTTGCACCAGCAGCAGCAGTCGCCAATGATGGCTGCCATGAACAGTCCACAGCAACATATCATGAATTCACCCATGAGAACTGCTACACCAGGTATGGATTACATGATGGCTCAGCAGCAGCAAGTTCAGCCACAACAACATATGTTGGCTGCTCCGGGAACTCCAGATAATGTGTTAAATGTGCCTTCTTCGCCCACTGCTTCAAATAACATACGGAACATTCAACAAGGACCACAGCAGGTTATGGTAAGTCCAAGCAGTAGCATGTATGCCCAGCAACAACAACAACGTTTCCAACAGCAGCAGCAGATGTCACCGCAACAAGCAGCCTTATTGCGTCAGCAGCAGTTACAGCGCCAACAACAGATGCAGGCTGCTGCGAGTGGTATACCACAGCAACGCTTTATGCAACAACATTCGCCGCAGCAACAAATCATGCAGCAAACTATGGGAACTAACTCCATGTTATTGGCGCAGCAACAACAACAGCAGCAGCAGATGAGACAAGTACGTGTTGGAAATTTGTCGCAGCAAACGCCACAATCACCTTTGCAGCAGCAACGCTTAATGGGCATAACACCGGGACAACAGCAACAACAACAACAATATATGTCCGTTAATGCGGGTAATATGTCACCTGTGACAGCACATTCGCCCGCGTCCAGTCACCATTCGATGCATAGTCCTCATATGACACCACATTCATCTCATCCACAACAGCAACAAATACCATCTCCTTCGACAACACCCGCCCAATCTCCACACAATGTGTCACAAATTTCACAACAATTGTTGCCACCACCGTCACCTTCGCCGGCGTTGGCGCATAATGCAAATGCTGCTCCTCCCACCCCCACAACTCACATTGTACCTTCTTCACCGTCTGCTACATCCGCTGCGAATGTTAGTATACCTCCACCACCCGATTATAATCAAGTGACAGCAGGTTCTGCCTCAGTATCCAGATGGCCGGCTGCTCTGAACAAGCCCATGGACTCTGCAACCAAGAGTAGTTTTCAAGAGTTCACCCGATACCAGATGCAGTACAACTTGCAACAGCAGCAAACGCAACAGCAAGAACAACAAATTATTTCAAATATTGCAAACTCTTTACCAGGTGCTGCACCTTCTAAGTCCACAGACCTCATGGGTAATGTTAATGCGGGTCAATCAACAACAGCGGTTTGTGGCACTAACAGTGTGGTGGACGCGTCTTCTATAGACCCCAATAATGTGGACGAATTGACGGAACAATTAATTTCTCTAACGGGTCTGGATGCGTTAACGACAAACGATTTGGATGCTCTTTTGCCTACATTAAGCTGTGATATTGATTCGTCATTAAGTTTGGATGATAAGAATGAGCTGGAGTCTTTGTTGCAAGATGCGAAAGACCTAGATTTGGATTTGATAGAGGGTATGGATATAGATGAAACGGCGGCTGCTGCAACTTCTCTATTAGCAGGGGATGAGCAAATACCCCCAAATGTAACTTTGGCAATGGAGCAAATGCAACAATCGCAGCCAATAGCGGTGCAGCAACCGCAACAACAAAACCAGCAGCAGCATGTCCAGCAGCAAATAATGCAGCAGCCTATGCAACTTCAAACACAACAGCAAAGACCAATGCAACCACAACCACAACCGCAACAGCAGCAGCAACAATCACAACCGCAACAGCAGCAGCAGCAGCAACAATCACAACATATACTTCAACAACGGCTTCAACAACAACAAATGCAACAACAGCAGCAACAACAACAATCAATAAACCAAAATCCAGTGCCTCAGCAACAATTTCTTATGAATGCAAGTCAGCAACAACAACAGCAGCAACAACAACTTCAGCGCCAATTTATGATTCAGCAGCAGCAACATTTAACCAGCTTCAACAATTTATCCTCCTCATCCTCTTCGAACGCTCCTGCATCTACTTTTAATAGCTCCTCTAGTACAAGACCTCAGTCGCAACAAAAACAATTTCTTATTAATCCTCTAACAGGCGAATTGGAGCCTAGTCCAAGCGATGATAGTGAAACAGAGGCGGAACAGGAGACCCAATTAACACCACATGGTCTAGCAGCTAATAATTCCTCAATGAATACAACTTTTACATCAAATAACAGCGCCAACAGCAGCATTTATGACCTCTTACCCAATTCATCGCATTTTTCCGAAGATTCAAATTCTAATTCATGTAGTACAGCAATTTCGAAACTATCTGCACTGGACCATAATAACAGCGGAACCCCTCTCCATCTCGGCGCCGGCTCGGACACAGAACGTTCGAGGGACTCGTTAATATCGAATAAGTCACAGAAAAGCAAAAAAGCGAAAACTGCTGTCACTTCTTCGGCTGGCGGTGGTGGGCCTGTGTCCAGCAGTTCCACGTGCAATAAACCAGGTGATATGGGCTCGCCAAGATCGGCATCTTCCTCTCCTTCGGTTGGTGCAATGATGGCTGGCAGTGCGCCAAGTGCTAGTAAAAAATCGAAAAACAATTTACTTAGAGATAAACTGCAGCAGGGTGTACGTGAAAAGAAGAGTAAAGAAGCGAATGCAAGCACTCCAAAGCCTAAAAAGGAAAGGGCTAAGGCTGGCAGTAAATCAAAAGCCGCCGGAGTATCAGTCCAAGCCCAGCAGAAAAGCGCCATTAGTACAACAATTGCAAACACTAACGTCAATACGGTAGTATCGAATCATAACGCTCCTTCAAAAACGGGCCAATCGATGCTAAACGCTGAAAACGTTAGCAGTGGGCCTTCTTCAGCGACACTGCCAAATATTGGAGCGACCGAGAAAATAAAGTTGCGTCTGAAATTGGGCAAATCAGAGCCGGCACCACCGGCTTATAAAGTGGATAATTCCTTTGGCAATGATGCTGTTCAACAGCAACAGTCTCAACTCAATGCTCAACTTTTATCGAACAGTACTTTACAACAGCAACAACAACAACAGCAACAGCAAATGTCATCTGCTCATGTTCAGCAAAATCTGAATTTTAGCAATTCTCAGCAGCAACACCAGCAGCAGCAACATCATCATCAGTTGCAGCAAATGACATCGCAAAATCAGCCATCTTCAAACCCGCCACCTCAGTATCAAATTCATCATCAATCGACAACACATCTGCAGGAAAATACTTTTCCTCAATCATCAGCCGGTGTAAATACAACAAACAGTTCGATACCCTCCAATAGCTCCACTACCACCACCCCTACTGAGGAGCCAAGAGTTCCGCCTTTGCATATAAGCCTACGCGGGGGCAAAAATTCCATTGTTATTAAAAATTCTCGCAAGGAGCGCAAGAAAGCCCAAAATGCAAATAATGCCACCACGGATGGCAGCAGTATGGATTCACTGGAAAACAAAACGAAATCCCAGCTGAAACGAGCACATAACACAACGGCTTCTGCAGCAGCAGTGGTTCCTTTAGCAAATGATGCTACTCAAATGCCCTCCACAGATGACACGACGAATGTGCCCGATGCAAAGCAGGCAAAAATTGTACAGCATGTTTTAAAAACTCAACAAATGAATGGTGCTTCGCCAACATCTAACGACATGCAGGGCAAAGTTTCCTTGGCAACTCAGCATCAAGCCCAACAAGTTGTTAGCGGAAATTCTGCTGCGGCTTTGTTATCAGGAAAAAATGGTCTCACCATAAGTGCAATGCAAAGCTTGGAGTCCCCAACTAGCAATAAATCGCAAACACTAATGGATTGTCAAGGCCTTGGCTCCAGCAACATTGGTACTGTGACCCATTTACCACCGCAACAGTTATTGCAGCCTTCAACTCAGCAGCAATTGGCCAAAATTACGTCTCTGCCGAATAGCATTACCTTGAGTACCATTACGAATCCAAACGCTGCGAGTGGCTTGAGTGGAGGAGTGTCGTCGGGTAATTTGCAAATTAAACATAATCTTAAGACGACAGCCACGATTACACCAATTCAAGGAAAGCCTATAACAAAAAACCATAAACCACCGTCGTATATTACGGCGGTGCAACAATTGCAGTTACAGAAGCAACAGCAGCAACAACAATTAGCCGCTCTAGCAGAGAAACAGACTCAACAGCAAATGATTGCCGCAGCGGTAACAATGTTACCGAGTGCTACTACCTTGAAGAGGGTTGAAATAACTAAGGTCGAACGCAAAGATGCCTCGGGAAAGGTAATAGAACATGTCTTGGTGAAATCCAATGAACCTGTAGCAACTAATACGGCGACGGCGACGACGACGGCAGCCTCAACGACGACGGGTTCACCTTCAACTGGATCGGCGACGACCACAACCGTAATACAAGGAACATCAACAACAATAAAACCTACGCAAGTAATATCCACCTCCGTTAATGCCAATGCCAACACCAATGCCACAAATACAACAACAGCTTCGCAAACTGCAAAATTGGACATTTCATCTGGGTCAGCAGTAAATGCTAAGGAAAAAATTACCAATGCAGTCGCTGGAGAGAAAGCAACCACACCCAATCAGAATAATACCAACAATTCAAATGTAAATGCCAATACTACTGCAGCGGTAACAACAACTGTTAGTGGAAGCGGAAGTATTAATAATATGAGTTACAGTTCATCAGCATCCCTTGTTACAACGTTAAGAAACTCACCCGCCAGCACAGGAGGTGGCACTCCAGCACACGCTAATAGCACTGGCGGCGAGGATAGCGGAATTGAGTCTATGGACGCTTTGTCCGAAAAGTCACCGCATCAACTGACCTCATGTAGTCCACAATCCCTACAGCCCCAGATGCCTTCAGAAAAGTTACCAGCGCAATTGATGGCGACTAAAGTGACCTCTGTTGAAATACCAAAGACGAATGAGGATATTACTCAATTGCATCTAGCCGATGATGAGATTGAAAAAGAACTGGCCAAAATGGAGGGCTTCACTGAAGATGACCACTTGCTAAGCTCCTCCAATGATGGCAAATTAAACGATCCCACTAAGGTAAATGGCGATCGAACAATTCTCTTTGAAGATCACGTAAAAAAGGATGGATATCACCACCATCATCATCATCAGATCCATGATGATGATGATGACGAAGATGATTTAATAAAAAACCTAACAGCCAGCATAATAGAAGAACATGAGGCTGGAGAAAAGGCAGCAAAAGAAAAATTGGAGAATGAGCTCAGAGAGAAGGAAAAAAGAGACAGTGACGCTAGGGAGAAGGTCAGGGAGGAAGTCTCAGTAAAAGAAGATTCATCAAATCTAAACAAACCCCAAAATAATGACTCTAAAAGTAAACAAATTTTAAAAGAGGAACTATCACCTAAGGCTGAAATAAACCACAACAACAATTACGATAAAGTGGTGGTGTTGTCGCTTGGAGAGAAAAATACCTCAGAGTCTTGTGTTAAGCTGGATGACACAACAACACCAGCAGAGGGTGGAGGAGAAACAGCAAAGGCTACTGCCAATGCACTGGAGACAAAGGAGGAGTCATCTGCAAAATCAGAGCTAACCATTAATTTGACACCAATATCCATAGAAATTCCAACTCATACAGATGTAGACTCCCCACGTATTAGAACTAGAGCTAGCAGTAGGCTAGGGAGTCCTATGGACACTGCTAAATCTAGTCCATCTTTAGAGGTTTCTGTTGCCTCGACTACCCTTCAAAATGCCACAAAGAACAAACATCTCATGGCTACCAAATCCTCCATACACGAACGAGTAGCTGTTAGCCCAAAGATCAATCAGCAGACAAACACATCGTCATCATCATCTACTAACACTTCAACAAATCCTACGCCACCTTCGAATTCTTCACCTGCATCATCTGTCACCATCGTTCAACAACAACAGCATCACAATGCTAATAAACGCAAGAGGCTGGAATCAGAGAGTGGCGGTAATGCTGCTAGTGTAGGTGAAACGGATTCAAAACGTGCTCGCAGCGGCAGTACAAGTGGCAGCTGTGCTGCCAACAGTTCTACTCAGAACACAAGCGAAGCTAATAAGAAATCCGATGATGACAATAGTACAAAGAATTCTGCAACTGGTGTTGGAGGAGCCAAAAAGGCAGAGGAGTCATCCGACTCCGATGAACCCCTTATTGAGGTTGCTGGGAAAGTAAGAAGTTCGAAAGCAGCAGCTGCTGGCAGCAATGAAACAGCTATTAACTCATCAACTAACAACCAACATACTATTACATCAACCACTAATGCCACAACCAACCCCCTTTCGGTTGAGAGCAACACGGCGGAAAAGATTACACGTAACAGTCGTTCTCATCAGCAACACAATAGTGAGTATTATCCACCAATATAGCGTAGAATGTCCCGTACTAGAAAGGAGAATTATTTGCAAATAGAATTACGCATAACATCCATTTTTTTCCTTTTGGTCCCAATAAGCAACATACGAAATATTATGGCGATCGGTTTACGATCATCCGTGCCGCCACGACGTCCAAAGTTGCATATAGTGCTTTCTAAGGAATCTTATTGAGTATTTTAGTTCTAGCATGAAATTGGTAAACCTAGTAAAAATTTATATGGCATTTATTACAGAACTAAAGGTTGATTTTTTAGCAATTATCTTTTTGGCAACACTGGTTTAAACAGCTCAGGCCTGTTTTATCAAAATGTGTGCTCTGTTGAGAAAGTTATCCGCGCGCCTCTCTCATTGAGCGACGAAGCTTATTTTCGGCTTAATGGATACGCAAGTTAGCAGAATTGTCGTGAAGATCAGCCAGTAGCATTGCAAGAGCTACCAATGCATTCAGAAAAGTCACTGTTTGGTGCGTTTTATGGGCTGGTGGCAACATTGAACTGTATTTCTGCAAAGGTGATGCGAACCGTAACGTAACTGTGAATGGTGAGCGCTACCGTGATATGACATCCACCTTTTTTTGTTTTTTTTTTTTTAAATAATCTTCAAACATTAAATTATATGGACCATACTTTCGTAAAGATTCCATGCATTTTTCTGAAATTGAAAAACTTTCCTATAGCTCTTAAAAAATCAACATTTACAAATTGTACCCTGCACCACTACTGTGGCTGTGATAAAATATGCAGTTCGACCCAGAAATTCCTGCTGATTCGGCTTAGCCATCTGTCCGCATTTCCTTTCTGTGCTGATAGTCTGTCTGTCGCTTTTTTTTGTAACTAAGGTGGAAATCGCATTTGTCATCCAAACATTACGAAAATTTGCATGTAACTTTTTTAGCCCAAAGACAAACGTTCTCAATTTTGGTAAACATCGGTTCAGATTTGGATTTCGGGTTGAAGAAATAATGTAGCCAATTTTCATGATGGTTGGATAACCAATGCGATCTCTACCTTTAATAAAAAAAAAACGAGAGACGGACTATCAGCACAGAAAGGATATGCGAACAGACGGACTTGGCTAAGCCGAATCACCAGAAAATCGTCGAACTATACATTTTATCACAGCCACAGTTGTGGTGCAGGAAACAGTTTGTGGTTTTGAAAAAAATTCCATATACATGTATACTTGCAAATTGCCCATGAACATTCCACTAAGGAACAGGGGCAAACTTCTCACATATCAATGAGTTAAGTCCGATTCAAGTTTTTGGTTCAATGATAAGGGGCCTCCTTTTAATAGCCGAGTCCGAACGGCGTGCCGTAGTGCGATACCTCTTTGGAGAGAAGTTTTACATGGCATAGTACCTCACAAATTTTGGCTGCATTAGTAGGAGATAACCACCATTGAAAATTTTTTTTGATGGTCTCACCAGGATTCGAACCCAGGCGTTCAGCGTCATAGGCGGACATGCTAACCTCTGCGCTACGGTATACATGTATACTTAGTTTACAAATTTCAAGCTAGGACTTAAAATACTCAACGAGATTATTAAGAAAGCACTGGCGGCACGGGTTATCGTTAACCGATAGCCATAATATTTCGTAATTTCCTTATTAGGATCAAAATATAGGTATGCTTTTCAAAAAATTTGTTCGTTTTTTTGGGACACTAATATAGGGCTATTCCATTCAGAAACTATATATTGTATTTCTTTTTATCATCATAAATTTCAGAAGCCTCAAACAGTACAGCAGTGAGCTCCACTGGTGGCAGCAATAGCGACAGTACCACTAATTCTCTAAAGGGCCTCAAAAATGCCGCGCACCAAAATAATGGAAATGCTGGTCAATCTACTAATATTAATACAACAACATCAGCAGCGACATCTGTGGCAGGCAGTAGCAATAACACTAATAGCGTTACCTCAGCAGCAGCATCAGCATCAACAATAACAACAACAACCACAAATTCAACACATGCCACACGAGGCTCTACACAGGGGGCAATGTCGACAACGGCATCGGCCACCTCAAATGCCACAACAACAAATCATACAACAGCAGCAGCTCCACAACCGCCCAGCAGCACCACAGCCAGTGGCAATAGTCCAAGTGATAACGAAAAAATTGGTACACGTCGTAGTGTAAGAGCATCAGCGGCCGCAAATAAAATGATTTATTCTAGGGGTAGTAACGCTAGCAATGTGAATGCTGCTGCCACCCAAAATAATAATGAGGGCGCAGCAAAAACAACAGGAACATCAAAGGCAGCAACTGTGCTGCCAAATTCTGAAGCGGAAGCTCGACGAAAAACTCGTAGTGCTGGTAGGTATTACAAAGCATAGTAATAAAATTGGAAATCATTCATTCATATTGTATGTGTGTGTGAAATATACACGAGCATTTGGGGTCATTAGGTTATATATTATTAATTTCTTAATAATACAAAAAAAAAAACATCGTCCAAAATACTGTATTGTCCAGTATAATTTTTAATTTATAGCTTTTAACTTAAAACATTCTGATGTGACGCAAAGAAGTGAATGTGTCACGACAATAAAAAAATATAGTTCATATTCTATCGTGAGGTTACCAATTTCAGCCATAAACCGCCTTTTGTCTTAAAATTCTCGAATACTAATTCTATGGTCGAAGGTATATGAATGACAGGGGTTTGCTGTCATCGGTTAAAGAATTGATTAGACTCCAAACCTGACCGTTGTTTGTTTTTATCAAAACTACATAGTAGATTGTGATTGTATTGGGTTGCCCAAAAAGTAATTGCGGATTTTTCATATAGTCGGCGTTGACAAATTTTTTCACAGCTTGTGACTCTGTAATTGCATTCTTTCTTCTGTCAGTTATCAGCTGTTACTTTTAGCTTGCTTTAGAAAAAAGTGTAAAAAAGTATATTTGATTAAAGTTCATTCTAAGTTTTATTAAAAATGCATTTACTTTCTTTTAAAAAATCCGCTTTTACTTTTTGGGCAACCCAATACTAACAATCTCTTATTTGAAAAAATTTAATTAGCTTAATAGAGTTAAAATTTTTTTCAAATAAGAAATTTTCTATAGCGAAGGCCCATACATGTATACAGAGTTTCAGGTAAAGAAATCCTGTAATTACTAATATTCCCATTTTCCATATCAACCATTTATTTAATTATTTCGTTCTTCAAAATATGATAGGAACAACTTTGCGTCATAGTAGATGGTGACAGTTGGAATCTTCCATAATTGATTTTTATAAATTTAATTTTTTTTTCAAAAACGATAAACATTACTTATATAGAATGTCTAGAAATAGAGAATTAAACACACACAGAAAATAAATCGCCTAAAATTTTCAATTAAAAGTTTTATCCCCCTTTGGAATATTAACGAAATTTAGATAAAAATAAATGCGTTTTGAATTAAAAAATTACGTGATTCAATCATAAATAAAAATAAAATAAATAAATATGATTTTTTTGTTGCTGAAACGTTCGCAATTTTCGAGTAAAAAATTCATTGATCTAATTAATTTTTTGATGAATCTGAAAAATACAAATAAAAGATGTGATTGAAAATGCTATCTTCTTCAATAAAAATTTTATTGATTCAATCATTTTTTAATTGAATCGAAAAATTTTTATATATTTTACTGAAACACTATATTACATATCGTGCTCTACGATATAAATGGAAGGAGATTTCAAAGATCCAAACATCCCACATTTCAGATCTGTAGCGAACCCATGGCAGCCGTTTCTATTTACCATATTAACCCGACCCATAAGCGGCCAAGGGCTGCCATCTCAGTGAACAACACACAGCTACGACAACAACAAATCTATAGGGCACCCCACAACCGATTTTTGAAAGGATTGCCCACGAACTTTTGCCAAACAACACACCTCAAGTTCATTTTCCAGGAGGTAGACATCTGTTTATCCAGATTTTTCAAAAAAATTTGCCGTTTCAATTTAAATATTAATTGGATCAATTAATTTCGTGATTGAAACCGGTTTTTATTCTTTCCTGTGTAGTAAATAGGGATATTAGGAAGTAATTTTGGAAACTTTTCTCATATCAATGTGTACAGTCCGATTAAAGTTATAACATTTGGAAGAGAAGAAGGTGTCTAAATAACTCACAAATGTCGCCAGGGTTAGTAATGAAATAACCAACGGAATAATTTTTTGATTTTGACCGGGGTTTAAGCCTAAGCGTTCGATGTCATGGACAAACATGCCAACTTCTGCGCCACGGTGGCCTCCAACAAAAGTGGATATCTTTAATATAAGATTTCTGTACTATACTCTATCAGAGGTTGCGAAGGCAGCTATCGGCTCAAGTTCAATGCACTGATATTTCCTGCAATGCACTTATATTCGCAGCTTTGGATTTTCTTTGGATGTTAATGCAAAGTGTGCGTTAATATCGTCACTGTTTTCATATGTACCTATTGTTAGGAAGGCAATTAGGAATACTGGGGATGAATGGCGAGCTCTAATAACTTTGTTTTTTTCGATCCCTGCGCAACCTAAAATATTCTGATTACCATAAAACTTCTGAAAAATGGAAAATATATTGTCGATATAGAAACAAAGATAAGTACGTTATTCGGAGTAAAAGACGGAAATATTTAATGGGCTTAGTTCAGATGGACTGTGGCGTGTTTTTCGAGAGCCCGAGTGTGGCGGCGACGATGAATTCTTGTATAGTGGGAACTTAGATGAGGTGAATAGTTTTATCGTGCGTAATGCTTTATCAAGTTCAGTCGACATGCTTGAGTTCAATTCCTTACCCTTTTCCGACAATGGGCTTTCTTTCAATTGTATGGAGGTTGTCAATATTGCTCTTGCCATTGCCAAGATTCAATTTAGGGCCGTTGTTGTTGATGGGGTATAAATTCAATTTCTCAATATTGTTTTCCGTATTTTTTTTTATTTCCCCATGAACATTTCACTAACGAATAGGGGTAAACTTTTCTCATATCTATGAGTTTTACAAGTTAAGCACAATGATAAGGGGCCACCTTTTATAGCGGAGCCCGAACGGCGTGCTGCAGTGCGATACCTGTTTGGGGAGAAGTTTTTACACGGCATAGTACCTCACAAATGTCGCCAGCATTAAGAGGGGATACCCACCGCTGAAAAATGTTTTCTGTAGATAGTGAAAAGCCGTGTACCTAGATGTTTATGCGATTCCTTGAATTTATCGGGTTCAATTTTATTTAATTTTCAAAAAGATGGAGTTTGATGATTTAAAACATTTCGAAATAGTAGTAGTGAGCGTAAGTCAATATAATACCAAAATGAGCAAATTAAAAACGTTGCACATGTTGAGAAATATGATCATATAGCTTAATGGAATATAGGTAACGTTTAATTTGGTTTAGAGCAGGCGCCGAAACTTGCATGTTGCCCTTAGTAGTATCAGAAAAAATCTCAACCCATTTGTGTAACTGAAGAAATTTGCCACAAGCGCTCTTAAGACTGTAACTGGAGTAAGTGGTCTAAACTTTGTAATATATTCTAAATAAACCGATCTCGAGATTTGACTGCTCCTCAAATGGTCCATCCGCTTAGTCCAATTTTGGCATTCTCTTTACAACATTTCGGCCGATAAATACAAATTTTGCCCATGAACATTCCACTAAGGAACAGGGGCAAACTTCTCACATATCAATGAGTGCAGTCCGATTCAAGTTTAAGCTCAATGATAAGGGGCCTCCTTTTTATAGCCGAGTCCGAACGGCGTGCCGCAGTGCGACACCTTTTTGGTGAGAAATTTTACATGGCATAGCACCTCACAAATGTTGCCAGGGAAAACCAGTGCTGAAAAAAAAAATTTTCTGATGGTCTCGCCAGGATTTGAACACAGGCGTTCAGCGTCATAGGCGGACATGCTAACCTCTGCGCTACGGTGGCGTCCATCCATCCCCCATTTCGGCCGGTATCTCACGAAGAAATGCTTCAATGTTGTTATCCAATGAGTCAATTGAAGCGGGCCTTTTTTGCAGACAAGACAAGAGCTTTAACATAGCCCCACAAAAACACAAAAATAGTCTAAAGGCGTTAAAACGCACGATCGAGGCGGCCAATTTACCGGTCCCAAACGTTATGTTTACCAAACTCGCTCCTCAATAAGTCTATTGTTGAAACCACAGGTCATGCAAGTCAAGCTCTTGCATTTTGGTCAAAAAAAGTTAGATATCATCTACTCACCATTCACAGTTACGTTACGATTAGCATCATCTTTGAAGAAGTACGGTCCAATGATGCCACCAGCCCATAAACCACACCAAATTGCGAATTTTTCTGGATGCATTGGTATCTCTTGTAGTGGTTAAATTTTAAACAATTCATGGTTAAATTATAGACCAAACTGAAAAATGTTTGACAGTGAAACAAAACACGAGACGTTTCTTAGCTGTTTAAACCAGTGTTGCCAAAAAGAAGCACAATTATTAGACAAAATAGCTCTTTTACCACCACCCGTGTAAAATGAAGTTTCATGTTACTTTTATACTTTAACAGAACTCAGAATAGATCTTGTTTTGGCCTTGATTTTGTCAGTTTAAATTTATTCCCGTACGTGTAAATGTCATGAAAACCCCGATTTTCTATTTGTACCCCTATTTATTACGTATAATAAATGTTTCTCTGTTTCGCAAAACGCGTATAAAATAACTAAACACTTCTTTTACGTTTAACATCTTTATTTTCAGTTATTGGAGAATCTTTGATTACCGAAGGCCGCCGAAGAAGAGGATCCAGAGACTATAAGTGACCATTGTCTTGCGCCTCGGCTTTACAAACTGAGGATAAATTCGAGATATACATTTTTCAAGATGATGAAGAGGAAGCAGAAGAACATTCTCGAGATAAAAATTTTAGTCGAATCATGCAAATGACCGCCGAGGCGCAGGATAATCAATGTTTAGAAAGTCAACAGGAAGACAAAACGTTGGAAAAGTTGGTGCTTATTGAGGATAATGATGGTGATGATGATGATGTTGGTAACGTTGAAAATTATGCCGACGTTAAATCCTCATATCATGAAATTGGCGATAGTGAAGCAGATGAACCCGAAGAGTTAATGTCACTAGCCAATGAAATGGCAGCTGCAGAAGCGGCCAACTTGTTGTTGCCCGAGCATCAAGCTAACTTTGTCGATTTCGATGAATTCAATATTTGCCTAAATAATATCTTAAATGATGATGATGTTGATGCCGAAGCCGAGCTATCACCATCAATGGTTATAAGTGAAGCTATAACAGCAACAACAACAACAACATCTAACCAACTCGATCAACTGTTTAAGGTAAATAAGTGTAATTATACAACATCACCAATGGCTACCTCCTCCACAACCATACTGGATAGTATGTATAGCAATATAAACACTAGTAGCTGTAGTGGTAGTTCGAATAGTGGCGGTGGCGGCGTCAGCGGTCAATTAGCTAATGATGATTTACTTAATATGGTTCATTTTGAACATATGGACTTTAGTTTTGATTCAGAGTTAAATGAACATGTACCAAGAACAGCAACCACCGCAACGGCATTGGCAACGGCGGAGTTGGTGGCGGCCACCAGCAGCAGTAGTTGTATATCCAAGAATATGCACTTTATCCAAAGTGGTGGTCATCATGATTATCATAATGTGAATAATCTAGAGCTTGCAAGAAATGCAATGCAAACGCAGGCATTCAATTCAACAGCCACGGTATCTGCTTCTGTGACCACTACCACCACCGCCGTTAATGTCAACGACAACGGCGATGATGTTGAAGTCGATGATGATGATGAGGACGACGATGATGAGACACAAACAGCCTTAAATGTCATTAAACGCAATAGTCATAGCATTGTAAATATATTTCAATAATATATAAAACCGCGATATATTTAATACAATATTTATTATCTCTAATCACCAACAAAACCTTGGCCTCTGGTGGCTTGTCGCTTGGCCCATAGTGGGAAAAACGATATTCTACCCCTCAAATGCAAAACCTTCTTCAATGTCTACTTTTCTCTACTATGATTTTTTTGTCCGATTTACCTTTTTTCGTTATATTTTCATATATTTTTCTAGTCAATTTTTTATCAATAGCAGAAAAAAGAATAATCTTTAATGCTTCGAAGATGAGAGTTTCACGTTGTTTACATTTATGTTGTCAAAAACAAGTTCTCTTTTTGTGGGCTACCGCACCTCAAAATCATCTTCGGAACAAGAAACCACCCCTACTTGGTTTTTATCTAAATGGAATAGATAAAAAATAAAAAAAAAAAAATAATTAAAGTTTGAACCCCCAATATATATTTTTTTAATTTTTATATTTTGTTGTAAATATATTGTTTTTACTTACATATGAACTTGCATATACATACATACATACTTACATACATATATGAAAACTATGCAAAAATACACCAAACCCTGGTCCAATAAATGCAATAAATAAATAAAATTAGTTAGCCACATTTTTTTAAGTGACATTCAGCCAGCACCCCTATACAACAATAACCTCCCCCAAACCATCATTGAAAGAATACCTGTTTTTATAGCTTAAATTGACCCTCTATAACTTAACTTTATGAATAGTTTTGTTTTAATATGTAAATAATGTAAAATGATTCAATTTCCTTTTTTAATATTTCTTACAAAAACGTTTATACTTATGCGCAATCGCAACGGTAAATTTATATCCTTAAGTTTTGAATCTTTAATACATTTCTTATAATTTTAAGTAACAATCATGTAGGGCTACTTTTTTTTATAGGTTTTTGTACATTTATCCCTTCTCATATAAGAAAAAACCCAAATGGTGCATGCCATGTTGGTGGTTTTCTTCGTGTTAACTCAACAGCCAGCAACCACTGACTAACAAAATAACATCAAAAGGCAAGGTTCATTTATTATATTGTTATTATATTTTTACATTGTAGTTCTTAAAAATACGATTATTAATTTTTTATTTTTTTTAAAGGCTTAGGTTACAAATGGCTTAGTTATTCCTAATATATTTGTTCTTTTTTGTTTTCATAGCTCTTTGTTTTCCCAAATACATTTAATGAATTTACTAAACAAACATTTTTTTGATTTACTTCTTTGTGAACCTTAAAATGGAATCTAGAAAGGAAATTAGTTGAAATAATGGCATATTTTGCGTCTTTTGTTAACTTTTTATTTAACCGTTATAGAGCCAAAGGAAGAGAGAGAGAGAGAGAGAAAAATTTGACATTTCGATAAGTAATGTTCCGTTTACATTCGGCAGAAGTTCAAAATTCGTTTGCAAGTGTTTTCATACATGTTTTCCTACATTACGTTTCCTACGTTTACGAGAGCATGACAAAGCATTAAGAAGCTGTAAATCTATGCAGTTAAACATATTTGAATATGTAAAGCTTCGTACGAGAGAGATGTTAGACAAATGATTTCTTTTTCATCCCCCTAACCTCTCTCTCGCTCTTTTACAAACTCGACAATTGCCCCAAGTAATAAAGCCAACTGTTGCCTACAAATAAAAGCCAGCGCGAGCGAGAGAGCAAAATTCACATCGATAATTAAGTACCTATAAATCTATGCTGAATAATTTTTCTCAACTAAAGCTGTTCAGTTCTGGTTATACATATTTTTATATAAAAAAAATACCAAAAATTAAAATTAACATTTTGAACAGCATACAATTAGACTTTTTTATTTAAATAAAAAATAAAAATCAAAATTAAAACTAACATTTCAATTCTAAAAATATATAATTGTTTTTATTTATAAAGAAAAAAAGTAATAAAAACATGTCGCTTATTATTATTATATATTATTGATCTGTTAACTATTGATATCTCGAGTGCTTAAAAGCTGCTTCTTAAAATGTTAAGCTCTAGCGCGGTTACCATTTGAGGTTCCATTTAAAGTTGCTGCTATAAAACTCTTCCCTTGACGTATTTGGCTTTGAATACTATCGAAAACGTGAACTATCAAAACCATTAACTTTTTCTCACTCGATTCATTCACCTATTCTTAAAAATCCGTTTTTTCTCCTTTATAAAATCAGCTGATTTCGATGAATTGGCGAACGAATACAGTGACAAAAAGTTTATGGTTTTTCTAGGAAAATATTTTTCAGCGATCGCCATTCTCTCATTAAATTTTGGCAACAATTATGAGCACTTCAGTCTTGAAAAGCTACTCCACATAAAGTTTTCGCTCTGTGACATGGCCTCCGTTGGGCAGATGTGTGTAACTTCGACTCAAGTATGAATTTTTCAAAGTTTTCTCCTAAATTTTGTGACATTGTGCCATTGGGCCAAGGGCACATTCACACTGCATTCCCAAACTAATGGTCCTATGTTCTTGAAACAGAAACTTAAAAAATGACGATATATGTAATGGCTCCATACTTTGCACCTCCACGTTAGCAGCGCAGGACACTGGTATAAAAGATGCCCTTGTCAATTACACTTTCATACATATAGTCTTTTTTAAGGGACATTTTACAATTTGATTTCTTTTAATTAGAGCTTTTTTAATAAGAATTTAAATTCGGTGAAAATCTAATACATCCATACCGTAGAAACCAATTCTACTATGGAAAGTTTATTTTCCCAACGATGTTGATGGTTTTCGGAACATTGAATGTATATTATTATATTAGCTACTCTAATAGTTTAGCTTTAAATATAACCGTTATGTTGTTGAAGTTGTAGTAGCCACATATTTACATGTGGCTCAAAATCCGTATGTTCCGCTAAGGAACGTTGTGGCCATTGGTTATTTAAAGGCGCCAATAACTCTGACGGAGACTTTCCACTCGATACTGCGGCTGTAATTGCAGTTACCCTTTATACCCATGGAGCATTCCACTATACGCAATTTACTACGTACTCTTCCGGTAGCTCTGAGCTGATGATAATTATGAACACCACTTAGATCGATTCCAGACTGTGTTGCTCGTAGTTATCCTGTGCCGGGAATGTAATCCAATTCCCTGACTTGACGTCAACATATGGCTCGCGAGAGACGAGCTATGATGCTGGCTACCCATAATTCGAACTTATTGCGTTGTCTCGTAATTTGCAAATTTAAACACTGTAAACCGTTCCATTTTTTTTTTGAAAGATTTTGGGCTAATACATTCTTAGGTAAACTGCTGCTTGGTGGTGAATAAATAATGTGCACTGATGTGTATTAGGAAAACTAGGTGGGACTATTTCTATTTATTTCAATTCTCTTTGTTTCTTTTGTTCTTTTGTACTTAAGCCTTATTATTATGTATATAATTTTTTATTAAAGGTTTTTTCAATGAGGATTGTAATAATAGCTAATTAAAAAATATTATTGTACACACGCCATGCGTTTCATGTATATAAAAACACACTTTCATATATCATGTCCCTTAAAAAAAAAAAAACAAAAAATAAAGAATATTGAACAGAGAAAGACTAAAACTTTCTGAATGTGGAGAAAATGCAATAAATTGTGAATAAAATTTTCAATGAAAAATACATATATATAAATAAACTTAAAAATAATGATGATAACAATGTATATAAACTATTAAGAAAGAAAACAAAAACCAACAACTATTTTTGCTAAGTATTTATAAAGCTCTAATAATGGAAATAATATTTTTGCAAACAACAACATTTATATAAATACACAAACACACACATAAACGTACTACATGTAACTAGTAGATATATAAAGCCCTCCATTTCCTTGAAATACTACTTTTGATTTTTTTGTTTGTATCAAATAATTATGGCTTTTTATATAACAATGAGTAAAGCAACAACAACACAACAGCAAGTAAATTTATATAATTAATAAGAAAACAAAACAAGAACAACAATAAATACATATATATATATACATACATATATAAAAAATGCATAGAAATATAAATGTAGACATATAAGCAATTAGGTTGTAAGCTTTGAGTATATAGTATACCTACCCCCTATATAAATGAAAACAAACTCCCCTATTATTCTACCACATTTTTTCCTTATATAAATATCTTTTTTTCAAATTTATCATTAAACTCTACTTTACAAAATGCAAAAAAAAAAACAGAAAACGGAAAACCATTAAACCAATATAATAAATGCAGAAAAGAATTAAATAGGAATATTTAATGGAAAAACAAAGTGTCTTAAAAAATGTAGTATTAGATTCTCGTATATTATTAATTTATATTATATTATTACAAAAAAAAAGAAAAAAAAAACAAAAAAACCCAAGGAAAATACAAAACAAAAAATAAAAAAAAAAATATCACAAAACATAATTCACACATAATAAAAAAACAAAAAATACAAATGTTATTATCAATTATGGTTATTATTATTTAATTTTATGTCTGTCGCATCTAGGGCCAGATCTCTATTCTGGATTTCTCATTCATATAAAACAAATATAAATTAATTAATTACTTCTTTACTTATTACCAAAAACGTACTACATATGTACGTACGTTGTTTGTGTTTAATTGTATATTCTTTCCCTACCACCCCCTTGTAGTCTTAAAAACAAAAACTTTATATTTGCATTTTGTTCGTTTGTTTATAATTTAAATGCAAAATTAAATAATGAATGCATAAAAGCAGTAAAAAAGAAAAGAATGTTTCATAAACAATAAAAAATATGTATTAAAAAAAAACAAAAATTTTCTTATTCAAGGCATCGTAGAAGCAAAAGTTCAAAGTGTTCCAATAAGTTGGATTCTATGGCGTGATTAGTAAGAAGGGAAAATGAGAAACGACATGAATGAATGGTGAGAAAAACCAGAGACGAAAACCGTAGACCAGTGTAGCGGCGTTGCGAATGTTTACCATATTTGGAATGCATACTTTAACAGTATTATTCTTAAAAAAAATTATTATAGGTTTGAAGTGCAGTTTTGCTATTGAACACTTGTTGTCTAATAAACCTATTTTAAAATTTTTTATTCAAATACGTGTAACAACAACCCAATAGTTAAGATAGACTTATCAGCAAATTTTCGTTTTGTTCTGGCAACATTTTTAGTTTTCATTAATCTCTTAACTGTGAAATCTCACAATGTTTGCAACAGTGTTGCTAATTTGTTTAGTTGTAATTCAACTTTTCATTTGGCGTTTAAAGCGTTGTTTTGGTTGTAAACAGTTGTATGGAGACATCATTGTTATCTTACGAATGTCAACCAAACTAAAAACAAATTAGCATTTTTTAACTACAAGGCGTCCAATTGGTTTTGAAGAAAATTTAAGAGATAAAACAAAGAAATGGATTTAGAAACAGAAGCTGCTGTATGCTTGGCAGCACAACATAAAACAATACAAACAGGCGTATCAAGCGGGGTTAGACAACATTCATGCCGACACTCAATATCAAAACCATTAATGGTCCGAATAGGTGGTACGTGGAGGGCGTAACGTTGAGGCCTGTCTTCTGACTGATGTAGTCAGAGAGATGGCACTCTTCGGATTCCGGGCATTCGTTTGTTCTGCGGAAGGCCGATGGCGTGGGACGGCGACGTGGCATTGACGATGCGTCGGATTGTGTAGCGGGCGGATCTTTCTTCAATGGCGGATTGGAATTTGTCTTCCCGGAGAGGTAGCTTTGGGCTGAATGCGTCCGAACTTTTCTGGTCCCTCTTTTTACAGGGATTGGTCCAAGCCTAAGGTTATCCAGAGTATCTTTACTCAAAAAATTTGCAACAAAAAATTAAAAGACAACATATCTTAAAAAATTTATATTGACAATTTTTGTAAATAGCAATTGTCAATAATATACATGTAAATTTAAAATCTACGAAATTTGACAATGTTGCTATCATCATGTTTAAATCATTTCGTAAAAAGAACTTAGTACTGCTTATTTGAAAAAATTTCGTAGTCATTTCGCAAAAGCTTTTTATAGGGCGTTTTGACACTTGCCCGCAACTTCAAAAAAAAAACAAAATTTTTCTGTTCCATGAACCGGTTCCTTTTCGGAATCCGAGTTGGTTTGTATATTATACCACACTCCGCCTTTGACACTGAACGCCTGGGTTCGAATCCTGGCTAGACCATCATAAAAAATTTTCAGCGGTGGTTTACCCCTCCTAATGCAGGCAAAATTTGTGTGGTACTATGCCGTGTAAAGCTTCTCTCGGCTATAAAAAGGAGGCCCCTTATCATTGAGCTTAAACTTGAATCGGACTGCACTCATTAATGTGTGAGAAGTTTGCCCCTGTTCCTTAGTTAGCGGACAAGCTAACCTCTGCGCTACGGTGGCATATGAAGAAATTATTTATTATACTGAAATTCACAATTTCCTCAAAAATAGCGAAAACAAAGAATCAATATGTACATTAGGGATGCAAGTGTCAGCTTTTCAGGTATTTTGTCTTTTTATTAGGCCAAAGCGTGTAATTTTAAAATTGAACATTTTTTGAAATGTTTAAGTTCTCCTACATACACTGTTAGAATTAAATGAAAATATTTTCTATACAAAACAATATTATTAAATTTTATTTTGTACACAAAATTGACAGGAATATTCTCCGCGTATTCTGAAATCGAATTTTCGTGCTCTGGGACAAAGATTAAATGGTGTCTAGCTGACTTAATGTAAATTTTCATCTGTAATCCATTTTGTAATTTTTTTTGAATGTATACAAAAATAGGCTATAGGCTCAACTGTTAAAGAAGAGTTGAGCATACAATAACTTTTTAAAATTTAAAATAGGTTTATTAAGAGTAAAATAGGCTATTATATGTTTGTGAATACAAAAAAAACAATATTTTCGGTTTATAGAGCTCTTTTTAAATATTTGTGAATAAGGCTGTAAGAATTTAAAGCTGAAAATCGGTCTATATGAGAGATGTCCCTTTCATCATGCATCTACATCTACGATAGGTTGTACGTCTACCTCAACGGACTTGTCTCATATTATGCTGCAAGAAATCTGAAGATATCTGCCACCAAATCTTCAGCCACATTGTTCACTACAAATACGCGTGAGCTGACTGTGATGGTCCATGGAGAAATGATTCCGACCATCAAGTGTCCCAAAATAATTGGCGTCACATTTGACAGCTCTTACACATTCTCCCCACATGCCACAGCAATTTGCGATAAAGTCAAAAGTAGAAACAAGGTCCTCAAGTCACTTGCAGGCAGTAATTAGGGGGCAGACAAAGAGACTTTGGTAAGTTATCCAGTGCCAGTGTGGTCTCGTCAACTTTGTGACACGCAGTTGAATAATATTCAGATCCGTCAGAATACCGACCTCCAAACTGCGATGGGCTGTCTCCTCAGTTCTCATGTAGACCACCTCCATCAGGAGACAAAGATCCTCCCAGTACAAAGACATAACTACATGCTGTGTAAGCAATAGCTTTTGGGCCGTTATCGCAGAGACCATCCAATCCATCATCTTATGGATAGATATCCACCTCCCAGAAGCCTTAAGGTAGATCTACACGATCTAGAGCGTGAGGTTCTGCGCTACAAGAGAGAACCTCTAGATCAAGCGGGTCCGAACAACATTCATGCAGACACGGTAGCAGATGCGATAAATGGCTACCGGGTGAATTTAGTCCTTGGAGATCGACCGACTCCCATTGCACCTGAAGAAATTGATCTCCCCCGGCAAACCAGAGTAGTTCTGGCTCAATTACGTTCCGGCAGATGAAGCCGCCTCAACTTCTACAGAGCAAGGATTGATGCCGATGTGTAAGATGTATTGGTTGCCCATTTACTTTCTTTAAAAAATCCCAAAAAGTAATTGCGGATTTTTTAAAGAAAGTAAATGCATTTTTAATAAAACTTAGAATGAACTTTAATCAAATATACTTTTTTTACACTTTTTTTCTAAAGCAAGCTAAAAGTTACAGCTGATAACTGACAGCTGAGAAAGAATGCAATTACAGAGTCACAAGCTGCGAAAAATTTGTCAACGCCGACTATATGAAAAATCCGCAATTACTTTTTGGGCAACCCAATATATACTTGAATTCCTACAGCTGTCTGCAGATATAACAACATCATCAACACATCTTTGTAACAAGTGTGTTTGAAATACTTGACATACAATTATTTGTTCCCTTGTTACTATATATTTTTTTCTTTTTAAAGCATTAAAATCCAAACGACTAAAACCACATAGCAAATTGTGTTATGTGGTATTGAATTCAATAACTTTTTTTTAATATGCACCTCAAAACAATCTGATAATCAATTAAAGGTAGGTATAAATTCAAATGGATATACTTATAATATAAGCAGTGCTCTGAAGTTTGTTTGGGAAGCATGAAGCATTGGAAATTATTTGCTTTCGTCATTTTTGTTGCAAAACAATCATCTGTGGAACCTAAACGCAACAGAAATTTACTGTACCAAAGGCCCAATGGGGCGTATGCATCGGAATTCTTTGAAGTCGAAGATGTTGCCAACTGGCAATGGCATGAAGAGGACTACCTTGTATCCAATTGGCGTCGAAAGTGTTCAAGCATCCAATCTGGCAATTCGAGTTTCAAAATTCGTAGTTTTATAGCTGGTGGCATGTTAGCTGATATGGACAAATTTCCGTTTTTGGTGGGACTGTTGCTGATTGCTCAGCCAAGAATTTTTCAATGTGGTGGTTCGTTAATATCGAAAAACTATGTCCTAACGGCGGGTCACTGTTTGTTAAGGTAATTATTCCAAGATGGTCCCAAGTATAGGGTGGTTCAAACATAATGCTGTATTTTATTAAAAAATAAAAATGTCGGAGAATTTTTTTAATATTTTTTTGTTGAGATGAAAATATCTATGACAATTGGTTGGACCACCCTTTCAAATTTTTTTTCGTTCGTTTTTGTGTTTCAATCAATCAATTTTAATTTGTAAAAAAACTAAGATCTACCGCAGGACGTGTATTTGTGGGCTCTTACGTATATGCCAATGTTGCATCTTCTGAGTTTGTGTACAATGTAACAAATAGCGATTTCATCATCAATGAACGTTACAATGGACTCAATGGATTTTTGGATGATATTGCTTTGATACATCTAAAGCAGCCCGTGACATTATCTCCTCGAGTACAAATCATAGCATTGGCGCCTAGTTTTATGACAGAGAAATATCTAAAAAGTGAAATTGTAACAGCTGCCGGTTGGGGCAGAACCGCAGACAATAGCAGCGAATTTAATACGAAACTGTTTTATGTAGCTACACCGGTTCTTACATTTGACAAATGCATGTGTTTCTATCTGCCTGGCCTGGTTAATAGACGCAAGCATTTATGTGCCGATGGTACTGGTGGACGTGGTGGCTGTGATGGTGATTCTGGTGGTCCGCTTGTATACACCCACAGAGGTAAGGACTACCTGGTGGGTGTAACATCTTTTGGTAGTGCAGGAGGTTGTGAGATTGGTCACCCAACAGTGTATACTCGTATTACTAACTACTTGCATTGGATATACAAAAAAACTGGCATGGAAACTTATAGGGCAAGAGGGTTAAATTAAATTTCTGTATTGTCATTAATTTTGAATAAAGTTAAAAAAGATGTTTAATTTAATTTTATTACATTAAAAATGAGAAGTGTATTGTATTAAAAAAAAAATAAATTGTATTTATACATTCGTATGTACTTATGATTTATAATTTTTTTTGAGATATTCCTACTGTACCATACTACTCCGTGAAATCTTCAAAAATAGAAAAAAAAATAATTAGATTACAGGGGAACAGGCAATAATACAAGATTCGTGAATTGGTGTTTTCAAAGTTTGCATTATGGGGTAACCTCAAAGGGAGATGATAGGATGACTCTCCCTTGTAGGAGACTAGATGAACCGGCATCTTTCACTCTCGGATACCTTTAATTTGAGCCTAATTTTCCCATGGACAGTAGTTATTTGATATTTTCGTCAGAGATTTCCATGAAATAAGTACTGTTTAGGGGTGTTTTGGAGATGGAGCTGTCTCCCAGACTCTTAGTCCCAAAAATGGAAATCAATTCCGTGCACTACTCCCAAATCCCTTTCAATTGAGACCCATTTTCATAGGTGAATATTTCCGGTTTACGCGGAATTTCGGGGTGTGATGTCGCCCCAAACACTTGACCCTTAAACAGGATATCAGATTCGTTTTTGTACCCTACACCCTAAGATGGGGGTATACTAATTTCGTCATTCCGTTTGTAATACCTAGAAATATTCGTCTAAAACCCCATAAAGTGTATATATTCTTGATCGTCATGACATTTTAAGTCCATCTAGCCATGCCCTTCCATTCGTCTGTCTGTCGAAAGCATGATAACTTTCGAAGGAGTAAAGCCAGGCGCTTGAAACTTTACACAAATACTTCTTATTTGTGTAGGTCGGTTGGAATTGTAAATGGGCTATAAACTGCCATATAAACCGATCTTGGATCTTGACTTCTTGAGCCACTAGAGGGCGCAATTTTTATCTTATTTGGGTAAATTTTTGCATGGGGTGTTTTATTATAACTTCCAACAGCTGTGCAATGTATGATCCAAATCGGTTCATAACCTGATATAGCTCCCATATAAATCGATTTCACGACTATACTTCTTGAGAGCGCAGTTCTTATCCGATTTTGCTGAAATTTTGCACAATGACTTCCACTGTGGTCTCCAACAGCCATAACTTGTTATAGCTCCAATAGCACTTTATTATTCTGGGAATTATAATTTGAGTGTTACGAGTCGAATGAAGTACCCTATTTTCACTATCTGTTTAAATTACAGCCGTTTTTGAGTCTGAACAGAAAAATAAAAAAATAAACAAAAACAAATTAATTTTAATAAATATATAAAATTTTTGGAAATACTCAAGATTTTGTTGAGATATTCCAAAATTCACAAACTACTCCGTGGAACACAAAAACAGTTACAAAGAACACTAAACTGACCATGGCACAGGATGGGTGGTAAGGTAAAGTTGAAAAGAGGGTGAGGATATTAATCCGACCCATGCTCTTATGGACGTACACCTAAGTCAGAGATCGATTTGTTGTTAAAAAGTAACCTCAAAAAAGTCAGTAATTCCGTGCTAACCACAAAATCCCTAACTGTTCTTCAATTTGCAAATAGCAAATGCTCCAACGTCTTATCATATTCCCAACTTGCTCTACACACGCTAACACTTAACCCGTCTATTCTGTATAAATGCACCCCAAGTCCTAAGTGTCCCGTAATGATACCGAAAGCTATACTGGTTTTTTTTCGCCTCGTCTTCTCGGATGTCCCCATAGAATTTGAAACCCACAACTTGGACTGCGTCGTTCCGAAAGGTTTCGAATTCTACAAATTTGCTGCAAATTTACTCAACTA
Organism: Stomoxys calcitrans; assembly: GCF_963082655.1. Taxonomy (NCBI): domain Eukaryota; kingdom Metazoa; phylum Arthropoda; class Insecta; order Diptera; family Muscidae; genus Stomoxys; species Stomoxys calcitrans. The sequence continues at coordinate 11,090,605 of NC_081554.1, forward strand.
AGGTTCGGAAAATAAACCATTCGAATTGTGTCAAATTCAGAGAAGAAGTTTAGTTATCAAGTATATAGCGGCCAGATGGGGCGACAAGTACTTCGACTCTTTATCTTTTGTAAAGCCGAAAATATTCCATTAGGTCCTGGTGACATAAATGGTAAAAGCTCCTTACGTTTACGCGAAGCTTTGTTTTGCCGCTCTGATTATCTTATGGTATTCCTTGAGCCGTGTGTAATAAACATTCCAATATACTGTCGTTCTACCAAACGTTTTGATAGTGTGAGAATGGGAGAGAAGAGGACAAAAACACACAGATATTGAGCTTCGTGTGAGGTTCATCGTTATCATGAGAAGCTCACCTGAGAGCTACCGGGCACGTCCACAGGTTGCGGATAGTGGAATGTCCCATACGGAGTGGCCATATGGGACATTACATATATTTTCATTATCGTTCTCCAAATGCTATAAAACTTCAAAAATAAAATTAAAGGCCGGAAATCAGTAAAAATTAAAAACACACTTTAGGGCTAAATTCGTATTTTTTCTTCTTCAGGAGGTTAGTGTCATTGACATTGACTCTTGAGACGTTAGCATGTCCGCATATGACACTAAACATATGGGGACATTCATATGTATGCTGGCGAGAACATCAAAAAATAATTTTTAGCGGTGGTTATCTCCCACTAATGGTAAATACATTTGTGAGGTGTTCAGCCGTGTTAACATTGTACACTGAGGCGGCAGCCGATGAAGGACTTCACCGGTTGCCTTGGAATTGTAGTTTCGCTTTGGGGCACTCCGTACGTACTAGCTCATAAAATGGTGATACCTTATCATTGATATTAAATCCGATTTGGACAATATCTCGCTTGTTCCTTAATGGTATGTGCATGGGTAAATTTGCTATTTGCAACATTTTTTCGATATACATACATGCATATACGCGTAAGCAGCGTTCACAAATTTGTTTAGTTTTTGTAAAATTTTCATTTTATTTTCGTAAACGTTTTTTTAAATTCTTACAAAGAACATTCATAAAACCTTCAAATACTTTTTAAGCCAATTTTGGGTTAAAGCCTATTATTTAGAAGAGAAGAGGAGAAAAGATCGTTATCTTTTCTCTTGGATAGCACTAGCAATAGCAATTGTATGTAGGTATATATCTATGTGGGTATATTCGTACTGTTATCATCATCTAACTGAAAAAGTATACAGAGTCCAAAACATTGTCTAAATCGAAATCTCCTTTTTTGGGCATTTGACAAAGCACACGATTAAGGTTACGTTTTGACATGTCTTCGGCGGAGTCATCATTGTAGAAATCGCTAAAAGATTATTGAAAATTAATAAAAAGATGTACTGCTGTTCCTATTTTACCCACTTCTTTTCTACTTACCCTTTTCTAAAACTAAATCTGTCCTTCAGGTACTGTGACAAATCCTCCAGAATGGGCTGAGAATGTAAGGCAACAAATTGTTCTCGACAGATTCGATTTAATTCGGGTACTGTGCAGGCATGTGTCCAAAAGCAGTCGTGAACAGATACGAATGTAAGGCCGGCACGTTCACAATGCAATGAAGTCAACATCATGTGTGATGAATCCAGTGAGTGTATAAAGTTTGGTGGGAAGGCATTCTTTTGTTTCATAACATTAGGCTTTTCATACATATCTGTGACCATTGTCTCTGATACGTGCATATTTGTTTTATTATGTTTGAATTCTTGACGATTATAGGGTTGCACTACCGGCAGTCCCAAGGGTGTTATCCACTCTACATTTCTACCACATACCCCCGATATCAGTCGTGCACACTCGGTAAACCAATCCTGGATTTCACGAGTCGACGTAAACATTTCTCGTATACTTTCGAATGTCTTTGTAGTCAAGTAGGTGGAGGCAGGCCATACCCAGTCTTTGGGAAAATCATCGATATCTTTGAGCTGTCTGGCAATTTGTAAACGTGCCCCGTATCTGGTGACACCATAGACGGTAGTCATAACTGTTTGTTTTATGACCTTGCGACGAACGAAGCCTTTAAGAGCTTCAGCTACATGCAGACCATTTTCAGCATCTCGTTTACGGGCTTTCTCCACTAACACTGCTACAGAACTGTAAACATCCTGTGGTGTTTCGGAGGGAGCCAGATTCACGCTAAAGGCTCCTGCCTTATCACGACCCAAGGCAGCATAATGTTGCAAACCATTGCAGGAACCATCCTGGTGTATGGGAAAACGGCTTAAATACTCTGCAGGATTGGGAGAGCGATGCACTTTAGCGATTTCTATGCAACATGCTAGCGTCTGCCAGGGTTCGTCCGAGTTTGCCCACCAACGACGTCCAGTCAGGGGATTATCAGCAGAATCTAAAATTTCTGGCATTACTTCTTCGGCGTAAAGTAAACGCTCTCTAACGGAATCTCGTTTCTTAAGGCCGGTAAGGTTAATACAATGTAATTTTAGCCAACTAAAACCATCCACGCCCAAAGGTTGCGGTTGATCGAATATAAGCATAGAACGTGCTAAATCAGATCCTAAATGATTGAGATGGGGAGGTACAGGATAAACACGACCCCTGAAGTCCATGTTGTGTGGCAACCAAAACACTTTTTCTCGGTACTATTTAAGCGAAAAAATATAAGTGATATACTTGGAAGGCTAAAAAGTTCTAAAACTTACATGGTTGGCTAGGGATAATCTATATAGAGTATCACACCATAAACTATACATTTCGGCTTGTTTGCGCCTGTGTGACATTTTGTCCTTGAAAAGTTTGGCTCTATCAGCATTAGATATGGAAGCATCATATTTAGGTAAGGAAGGCAGTGCAGGCAAAGAACTGGGGGGTTGAGGGACATCGAGTTTATCATCACCACCATTTTGGAAAACCTCAATGATGACATCTAACACCTGAAGACATTTAACAATGAGTGGATATTAAATAAAATTTAACTTTAGATGGAGAGAGAGAGCGAGAGTGATGAACATACATCTGTATTAACACGCCAAGGTATAGAGGCCAACTGGTTCAATGAGTCTAAGGCAGGGTATATATTCTGGGGGTTCATGGAATTTATGCGTTCCCATTGTTGTACGGCCTTAAATTATGAATATAGGAATTATCTAAAGTTTTCTCATTCGTAGAACCGACTACTTACTTGGAGTGGTAGGCGTATCAAATCAGATTTATTTAGTAAATAACCACCATTATGTGGAGTACTCCAAGGCTGTGGGGGACACAACATTGGCACCAAATTTGAGTCAAACGTTAATGTTTGCTGACGCGAAGCACGTAGTAACCTAAATAGATACATAAAATATTTTCACAGAATTTCATAGAATGTATTTCCTTTTGAAATGTACCTTGCCAAAACAGGATGTGGTTTAACCTCTTCTTTGACCAAACGACCTTGATTGCGGAAGAGTGTATAAAAGGCTGGCAGCAAATTTTGTTGATTGTTTTTTTGATTTTGACGCATTATATTTGCATCTATCTTAATATCTCTCATTAGAATATTGTACAGAAATCGGCCAACTCCCGTTAAAACATTTGAAGGCCAGGCCACCTCTCGAATATCCATGCTGGGCCCGGATGAGCGCTCTTGGTGAACTAAACGCTGCCACATTTGTCTGGTGTTATCACTACTGTTGGCATGACACCATATATCACAATACGAACTATAAATATCCCCAATTTTCTCCAGTATGCCATTCTTCTTCTTTTCTTCAACTTGATAGCTACAAAAGAATATAAAATTTATAAAAGTTGTCTTTACTTCTCACATCTTGTTTGCCTTACCGTTGTTGTACTTTTTGACCCAACTCTTTATAAAGTTGGCCAATTGTAGGACTAAATGTTTCAGATCCTTCTGCTAGTTTGTAAATTTCTCTTATCAGAATATCGGCATACTGTGACTTGTCTAACGTATTTAAATAGGTGTAATAGTTCATATAGCCATTGGGTTTATAACGAACTTGGGCTTTTAGTGTGTTTAGGTCTCTGGTCATAGCATTGCATATTTGGGCACGCCAAAGTGTTTCCATTTCTTTGAGTTTCTCACGCTATCATTCAAGAAATAAAAATAACAAATAGGATTTTTTTTTATAAATAAACAGAAATCATTATCATCTACTTACACAGAATTCCGTATTATCAAATTCCTTGGCTTTTTCTATGGATTTTATTGTTATGCTACCTTCAAGTTCATTTGTCAATTGTTCCCGTGCCATTTCTGTGAGCTGCAGTTTATCATAACCCAATTTGGAATTCATAATTTCTGAACCTTCAACTTTACTCTCAGATTCCAAATTTGCAGTTAAATCATCGGGTGGCAGCACTTTATTGTTAAACTCATTTACTAGTTCATTGCTGTAAGTTAAGACAGGGGGAGTGTAGCTGGGCTGGAAATCGGGAATAACTCTTTGTATAGCATCTAGGGCAATATCGCGTTGATCGGCTAAAAAATAGGATTTATCCATGACATCATGCAAGGAAAGGCCCATTCGCTTAGCCTTGTTAATGGCCTTTTGAATTTTTAAGGTGTTATCTTCAGATGGCTCCAAACGACCTAAACACTCGAAAATTGCTGCAAAAGTTTGGGCATTGAATGCCAAGCCATCTTCTTCGATTAGACGAAATATATCGGCAAAACGCTCGAAGTTGCCTTTTTCCGCATAGCCATGCAGCAAGATGTTGTACAAATCAATGGTTATTAGCTTATTTTCTGAATTATGCTTTAGGGCTCTTTGACGGTAGTTTAATATGGTAGAAAGCCCACGATTTAAAAGTCCCACCGATACGCAAACATTTAAGTAGGTTGTTAGATTAAGTCGCAATGCTCTTTCTTTGGATAAGCGTTCATGCATCTCACTATGATGCACTTTTGATTTGAATCTAAGAAAGAGAAAACATAAAAAAATGTTACCACGATTGATTGATTTTTGATTCAATTTCCATAAAATGTCATATACCTTGGCTTTGACTTTTCTGTGGTAACTGAAGATATGGAGTTTTTATCGGTACCTTCTATGACATCTGGAAAAACGTAGGGCTCTGCTGATTCTAATGTACCAACTATTTCTTCTGGTATTACTTCCTTGGATATGGGACTATAGATAAGGTTTTTTTGATAAGTTTTTTTTTGTAATTTTGACTTTACCTACCCAAAGTTTTCTATATCGTTTCTCTCTTGTTCCATGCCCTCGATTATATCTCTAAAGTTTTGAAAACTTTTTATTATTTGATCAACTTTTTCGGGGTTTGTCAGCATCCTACTGTAAATTATTTCTTCATCTTTGCCAAAAAAGATCAATGGTTTGTCATCATAACTTCCAGATTCTAAAACGGAGCTGTCCAAAGCCTCCAAGTTAATTTTTTGATATTCGACTGGCTGTACAAGAGCTGATTTGCCTTTAGATTTTGCACAACTTCTTTCATTGGAGGCTGAACTTTTTAGTTTTTTGTTTGTAATTTTCTTTATGATTTCTTGTTGGGTTCTGGTCACAAAATCTTGTAGTTTTTTTGCCTTCAAACGTTGAACCTTGGACTTGCGAACATTTGCCGAACCATCCATCACTAAAAAAAAATTGATAAGTAAACAAGAAAGGACGGAATAATGTGGGGCTGAGCCAACTTTATTAAAATCAATGGCCCATATAAAATCATTATACATATAAAGTGTGAGAGTCCGTTTATTTGTGGTTTTTGTAACCACATACCACATGCAAGTATGGGGTAACAATCCTTGAGAAACTCCTTTTGGGGAGCAAGGTCGTTGCGGTGCCTTAACCCGATCCCTGGAGAGAATATTGGCAATAGGATAGGTTTAAAATTAAACCAAACCATATAAAGGAACAACTGCAATGGTATGTGTGATAAAACTGGACATACTGGTTTAGTTTGCATCACCAACATCCCGTTAAGGATTTGAGTCTTGCCTATCCAAGTTTAGCTCAATGAGTCGAATGCAGGTGGCGGAACGAACAAATATCGCCAGAATTTGAGGGCGTTAATAACGTTTGAAAATTGTTTCATGTTCGCTTCAAACCTAAAATATACATTGCAGGTGGCTTCCTTAGTATGGAATTGTTGAAACTGTGAGAATCTTTTATATAGGACCATTTACAAATTCAGGTTTAAAAATCAATCCTATTTCAACAAAAAGCTCGGTTAAAGCCATAACAACAGTGCTAATTAATACATTACCTTCAAGTAGTTCAACATATTTGGCAAATCTTGGTCTACGTTTCTTTCGTTTCTTTGGTTCTAAAGCTTCTGCATTGGTTGTAGTTGTTGACTGTTCGCGTATTGTCCCAGAAGTTATCTTGAGCTGTAACTTCGCTGTAAAACGCAATAATTCAATCATCATATCTCCACATGTTTGTGACGCACATTTTTGCGTCGTTAGCAGCTACTTACTATTCCCAACTTTTCTGGATGCCAAACCATTTGGAGTCAATAAGGCTGAGCTCGTGACAACGTTGTTTTGCATTTGAGAATACACTACCCTTTGGTTGTCATGCTTTGTTAGATGATACCGAGCCGGTGTCAAACAATTGTATGCATCACACCTTCCTGATAGGCTCACGAAGTTACGCCCGACCGCATGTTTTTTACCGCTCAGTGCTAATCTACAATTTTCCAAAGCAATTCGGTTGACCGTCAATAATCGATACATTTTTTACACGAATAACTATCCGGTCTGAATTTAAATTTAATAACTTTATGAAGCCATTAATTCAATAAAACTTTAATTTTATTGCTTGCATAACACTGATGAACTAAGAAACGATGGAAAACTAAACAAAAACATATGGAATTTTCGACTAGTCGATTATTCTAAAAAACTATGAAAAAGTTATCGAATAATCGAATGTGAAATAAAGTTATCGATTTAAGGCCGGTACTATATTCGGTTTTTACGTTGATTCCATATAAGAAAAACAAACGGGAAAATGTGCCGAAATGTGTTTGTTCCGTCATAACTTGTTTTTTTTTATCTAGGGAAAATTTACATTTCACGACGGCCGTTGAGAGCACAACCACGGTCGCTGTGCAACAAGTAACAAACAAACGCGATCGCCAAACTTCTAATTGTAACATAGTGTTTGTGGATGCATTAATAAGAAAGAAAGAAAATTATATAAATATACTCGAAAGAAAAACAAATATTTCTTTCACAACAAGCTACTCAATCAATCTGTACGAAATAATTAGGTTTTTGAAAGAATATGTTGAACTTTTGGTCTTTCAATTACAACAAAATATTTGGATAAAAGTCGAAGATGCTGACAAAGGCTTTTGGAAAATTGTGTTTATTTAACTTTTAACTGTGAAAATACAAAAAAAATCTAATTATTTTTACAAAAAAATGTCGCATTTGTCTCTTTTTTAAATTGTTTTGTGTTTCATTATTTATTAATTACGAAGTTGTTGGTTTTGGTTGAAATAACACACGTACGTAAACAGCTGATAAATTGTTTAATGCCATATTAATTTTTATGTGTAAATGACAAAAAAAAATCAGATGTGGTAACCTTGTCAAACCACCGAGAGAACGATTTTCTGAAAATTTTCCACAAAAAATCGTAGTACCAGCCTTTAACGAAAATTACAGGCTGGCTCCAATTGGCAACATCAACCATCTACAAGAGGAAACCAAAATCTTTAAAGTTAAGGTCCATTGGGAGATTCTTTTTATATAATTTCTCCTGGTTATCCATTCCTGATCTCTGCCCTGTTTGTAACATAGCACCCATAATACCAATTATCTGTTTACGAGCATTTGGCTGCATTGACCTAGTTTTCTATACAACGGAGCTTTTGAAGGTTTGGATACATCCAAACGACACTAAAGATGGCTGATCTTATCTACGCCGTGTTTTTAGTACGAAAAGTTCAGAATTTTTCCTGTATTTATGAATGGATTAGGTCAGGTTACCACCAGACACCTTAGTTGCCAGCCGTTGAAGACCTTTGGAGTATTGTGTTCATCCTAGATAGATATGAAATAAGAGAGAGTAAAACGAAAGTAAGAAGAGTACTTTGACATATGGACAAAGCGTAAGGAAATGAGAGCAAGAGAGCGAGAAAGGAAATGCCAGTGCACATGGAATAGAAACTGAAAAACCTCTTCGACTGTGACACTCGCAAAATTTTTCCGCGACCCAGTCCTTCTTACGCACCTTGCAACTCCCGACATGACCCACAGCCGGCGCCTTCAGTGCCGTCGGACTGTCCACATATATTGCTACAGTCTGACAAAGCATCGCACTCAAGGCCCAGGAATGACATGAATCTCAGCTTAAAAGACGCTGCACCCGTCCAGAAGTCTAAGTGACTCCCTAACTCTTAGGAAGTCATTAAACACCTCTGCCAGCAATTCAACTTGGACCCGTCTGTGCAAACAGAAGAACCCGAGTAGGGTAGCAAGCCTTCAGCGCAAAACTTCCTCTCTGGTATGACAACCTCGGCGTCATCGAAGTAAAATACCTCCAGAACGTAGAGCGTCGGGTCGCCTATGCAACTTAGTCGCTCCACGCCAGCGTCTGCAGAACAAATCAACACGAATCAAATGCCCCAGAGGTCTTAGATCATATATAGCATTCAGGGCCTCTCTCGAAACACTCCTCTTCGCCCCCAAAATCGGCACCGCCATGCTTTCCTCTTTCCTTCTCCATTAATCTACGGACTCGTTTGGTTAGCGTCGTCCCTTGATTAAGCAAGGCCTACCATCCAAATCGTACTTTACCATGTATTGTCGACATTTCTGGACGTTGTTCCACTTGTTCTTCAAAGCCCTAATAGTTATTTCTCATTTTTTTTTAAGTTTTGAAAGATTGGTCGTATCCAACGTTTTCCCCGATTATTTAATTTAATCTTTGGCATCAACGAATTAGTCCCGGCCCGCACCATACGGGTTGGAAATAGATTCCAAATCGACTCCTTTTGCCCTTCCTTACTGGTTTTAGTTTGGCCCAGTTAAAATTGTAAAGAGATCATCTTAATTTCTCTCTTCTCTTAATATAGAGCTAATGCCATGTCTAAATTGACTCGTTTTGCTAATGTCGTTTTAAAAAACATCTCTACCGTTCACCCTACACAGAAAAAATATAGACCTAAATTTGACCGATTAAACATAGTATTGACCTGCTATCTCTACATTTATATAGACATAATTATTAGTATCATCTTATTTTAATATGTTATTGTTCATATATAGATTATATTGTCTTGGGCGCTGAGGATGGAAGATAACATATGTGAATCTTAATTTCGTGGTATTGCATGCAAAGTTCTAAAATTGATATTTATTACAATTCATTTTAAATATGTATGAATATAAATTATATTGTTTACTAGCCGAACCGGGCCCTCTCCGCTGCGCCTTCTTAAACTCTCTAATATCGTTTAAGGGTGGGAATACTTCGCCCTGAATGCGGATATCGAATTCGTGCCATCGTAGCCTATGACGCTGAACGCGTTCGAACCCTGGCGAGAATATCGTACAAAGCGGTGTTTATCCCCTCTTAATGTTGGCGACATTTGCGAGATACAATGCCATGCATGGTCATTTAAAACATTTTCCCCAAAGAGGTGTCACACTGCGGGACGCCGTTCGGAATCGGCTATAAAAAAGGTCCCTTATCATTGAGTTTAAACTTGAATCGGAAAGCACTCATTGATGTGTGCGAATTTGCCCCTTCTCGGTTCCTGGTGGTAATTTTCTTCCTTAGGGTAATGTTCTCATTAGGGGAGAGATGGCACCTCAGATATTTCGACTCAAATTCGTGCTGCACTTCTTAATCCCTTTAATTTGAGCCCCATATTTCCATGGCCGGTAAATATGAACCGTTTAGAGGGTGTTTTGGGGCTAGGGCGGCCACCGGCACTTTTTACTGAAAATATATATCAAATTCGTTCTTTATTTCCAACAGAAATGAACTTCAGTTTAGGGGGTGCTTTAGGGGGTACCCCAAAACACTTGCATCCAAAATTGGATATCAAATTCGTTTTCTACTCTCAAATACCTTTCATTTGAGTCCCATATTGTCGTAATGGGTCAAATAACCCATTTGACGTATCTTTAGGAGGAAAAGCTGCACTTAGACTTGAACGCAAATTTTAATGTCATATTCGCAATCTACTCCCTAATACCTTTAATTTGAGTCCCATATAACCATGGTCAGCTAATATGCCCATTTGGGCGTATTTGGTGATGGGTGACCTCCCATTACTTGAACCTAATCTTTTATATCATATTTGTAAACTACTGCCTAATACTTTTCATTTGAGTCCCATATTGACATGAACTTCAAATAAATCTGTTTAGAGGAGTTTTGGGGTTGGGGGCCCCGCTGGGTACTTGAACTCAAATTTTAATACCATATCCGGGTCTAATGGCGTTTTTGAGGGTGGTCATGCCAACCCTCAAACAAGGTTGGGCGACCCGATGGGTACTAAGGCACTCATTTTAATTCGTATACTACTCTCCAATAACTTTCATTTGGTACCCTCATTGTCCCGATCGGTCAACTTTTGAGTTCGGGTTGTATTTTTGGCATAAGGTGGAGAGTCAGTCCCCTTCCGATGCCGAAAAATTATATAGCCTACGTTTCCTTCCAGACCATCCTACACAATATGCGAAAATTTCAAGAAAATCGGTTCTGCCGTTTTTCAGTCTATACGGAACAAACAAACCGAGTCCCATATATCCGTGATTGGCTAATGTTCCCATTTCGGGCGTTTTTATGGGGTAGGGGTGACCCCCTACTCTTCGACATGAATTTGTATGCCAGATTCGTTATCTACTTCCGCAAACTTTTCATTTGATACCCATATTATCCTTATCGGTCCACTTTTGATTTTGGGGTAACGGTGGAGGGTCCGCCCCCTTCCGTCACCAATAAATTGTAAAGCCTATTCCTACTTCCTGACCAAATTCGTAATCTACTCCCGAATACCTTTCATTTGAGTCCCATATTGTCATGATCGCCAAATAAACCTATTTCAAGGGGTTTTGGGGCTGGGGCCGCCCCCCAAGTACTTGGACCCTACTTTTATTATGAAATTCGTATACTATATACTTGAATACCTTTCATTTGAATCCCATATTGTCCCGATCGGTTCACTTTTATTTTTGGGTAGTACTTTTGGGGTAAAGGGGAGGGTCCGCCCTCCTCCGATATCAAAAAATTATATAGCCTATGTTTCCTTCCAGACCAACCTACACAATGTGTGAAAATTTCAAGGAACAAACCGACAAACAAACACAAATTTAATCATATATAAGATAATACTCTTTACAGATGGTGTCGTCACAACGAAGAGAGGAATCGAAAATTTTTCGTGTTTTAGAACACTGGGACCATTAATGAAAAATATAAACATTTTTAAGCAATATACTTTATGTTTTTTTAACAATTCAATCTAATGAAATAAAAAGTTTTTTATTTATGTGAAAAACATCAATTATTTATTTTTATTAAAACAGTAAAAACGTTATTTGAAAGAAATGACAAATTTGAAATAAATGGTTCATTGAATTAATAGTAAATTCAAATTGCAAAATTGTTAAATAATAATACAAATTCCTTTATAGGTCCGATTTCAGCAATTTTTTTAATTGAATATACAAATTTCTTAATTGAACAAAGTTTTTAATTTTTTCAGTGCAGTTGAGATGTTTTGAAAATTGCAACTTTTTTACACTCCAACGTGAAAGTTATGAAGCACTATTGTTTAACATTTTTTTCTTGCTTTTTCTGTCAAATGTTGTTTATTTATATATAGTTTTTTTTTGAAAAATTAAAGTTTTACTTTTTGACATTATTCAGGGCTGTGTTTATTTGGCGCAATTTAGGCATTTATTTGAGCTCAAATGCGTTGAATGACTCGTTTTTGTGGCAAACGAGTCGTTTTACCCTTATAAATTGTACAGGAAAAACGAGTCGTTTTCAGAGCACTATAAAGGGAAAACGAGTCGTTTGCTTATGGTCGGAACATGGTATAAAACAAAATTGAAAAAATGAATAATTATTTTTGTCAAATTCAATCGCACTTGATGATGACAGATAGCCATATATTGGGGTAAGATATATTTGTAAATGTATACAGTGGCAAACAAAAGTGATAAACACACACGTTGACTTATTTATCCTAGAACAGTACAAAATATAAAAAAAAGTTCTTGAATAAGATGAAATCTTATCCCAAGATTTTTTCATTTACAGGTAGTGGCAGTTACACAACAACAAAATATAAAGTGCACTATCTGTCAAAATCAGTCATAAGTGCAACTCTGATTTTGTGTATGTAACTAGTTGGCGCCACTTTCTTTGTTAGTGTGTGCTATGGTTCTTAACTATAATAGACACGCACACAACCAAATCTCGTTGGCAGATAGTGTTATCAGCGAGAAAAATTGCACTCAGCTGTTTACGGTACACTACCTGGTAATTATGTCATGGCTTATCCATAGCTGCCAATGGTATGAAGTCCATAACTCTGTTTCTATTTATTAATTAATGCCGTATCTATTATAATTAACAGCGTTGAACAATGTACAAAGTAGTTACATTTATATTGATATCATTATCTTAATATATTGGTTTGCCCAAAAAGTAATTGCGGATTTTTCATATAGTCGGCGTTGACAAATTTTTTCAACGTCTTGTGACTCTGTAATTGCATTCTTTCTTCTGTCAGTTATCAGCTGTTATTTTTAGCTTGCTTTAGAAAAAAAAGTGTAAAAAAGTATATTTGATTAAAGTTCATTTTAAGTTTTATTAAAAATGCATTTACTTTCTTTTAAAAAATCCGCAATTACTTTTTGGGCAACCCAATATTTATTTTAGTGGTATAATAAGACGCCAACTATCATTGCTTTTTTTAATTTCGTTATGCATTTCAATCAATCATTTGATTTGGCGTTGCCAGTGATGCCATATCAAAATTGGCAATTTGTTGATTGCCATTGGGTGTGCAATAGTGTGGGTAATTTTTGCTCGTCATACATTCACTTTGTTCATGGGAAAGAATTTTAATAAAAAAATAAAATCATACTTGTTGAGCACAGCATTAACTTACGAATGGTATTTGGTTGCAGTACTTTCCTTTGATACTGTAGAAAAGTGCGTTTATGTCTTTGTTTTCTTTATTTTTAGCATGACATGGTAGCGAAGAATTGTCATTTCTCTTGGTTGGTTGGTAGAAACAAATGAACAAACTCCCACATTTTTGTAGAACACAAACATCTGCGTGTCTCTGTGTGTGCCGCATTGACATCGTGTTAGTGTATGTCTGAGTGATCAACACAAATGATGCACTGCGATGTGAGATGTGAGTATTACTGAGTTGCATTACATATTTCAAAGTGATAAATCCCGCGCGGCTAGGCTAATAGTTTGTTTGCTTTTGCTCCCCTATTGCACCACCATGTGTCAAACGTAATAACATCATCATTTTCTCTATGTAGAATCGAAATCTATGAAGGGATACACGGCGTACTCACATTCGTATGTGCTGCTCCTCCTCCTTCTCCAGCTTTACTTTGCAAACGATCATTTAAAAGCGAACAGCACTCCGAAAATGATTTTATTCCTATTTGAGATTTGGTGCTGTTAGGTCGAAACGAGTAATACATATTCAAATGGACTAGAAATTGTTGATAAGAAAAGTCTTGTTGCTAAAATAGTGTGAAGAAGAAATCAAGTAAGATTTTTTTAATTTTTTTTTTCAAAAACAATAAAGAACAAACAAAAAACAATGAAACGAGAAAAAAAATCAGTGAACATGTGAAATAAACCCAATTTGCAAAATTAACAAAATAAGTGGGGATTTTGGTAAATTTTTATTTAGTGACAAAAGCTAAAATAATCGAAACAATATATAAAATAAAAAAAATTAATGGCACCTACTTTGAACTGTAATATTTTTTTTGTGGAAGATCTAAAATCCTTTCAATTTCAATTATTGAACACAATTTCTGTGGAATCTGTGCTGCAGTGATACTTTGTAATCTATGTCTTTTGAACGTTTTTAAATAGTCTACTTTTAAATGAAGGAAAAAAGTATAAGTTGCAACATGACGCAAGCATTTATAGCAAAAACAGCCTCATATATATAGCGATAGAACTGTCTGCTGTTGTTGTTTTTCTGATGTAAGTTAAACGTTTTCCATGACGACTTTGGGGGATAGCTTTAAATTCTATATAATCGTGCTAAAAGAAATTGGAGCACAGACAAAAAAGTTTGTTGTTACAGCTGAAACATTCTATCTTTTGTTGTTGTTATTGTAGCAGTGTTTGAGGCCACCGTAGCGCAGAGATTAGCATGTCTGCCTGGGTTCGAATCCTGACGACACCATTAGAAAAAATTTTCAGCGTTGGTTTTCCCCTCCTAATGCTGCCAACATTTGTGAGGCACTATGCCTCGCACCGCGGCAGGCCGTTCGGGCTCGGCTATAAAAAGGAGGCCCCTTGTCATTGAGCTTAAACTTAGATCGGACTGCACTCATTGATATGTGAGAAGTTTGCCCCTGTTCCTTAGTGGAATGTTCATGGGCAAAATTTTCGTTTGAATTCTAGCTGAAGCGGCAGCCTTTGTCGATGAAGGACTTCATTGGGTCAATCCGGTACGTACAATTGGGATTCGTCATTGTTGTTCTTTGTACTGTTGCCACGCCATAATCCAATCTTGAAAGGTCGGCATGTCCTAAAAGTGCAATGAATGGTTCAAACTGTGAATATAGAAATTTTGTAAAAACAAGTTCAACTTCTACTTATCATTAAATGGAAATTAGGGAGACCAATTAAAATAAGGAGGCTCCGAGGTTAGTATGTCCGCTTATGACGCTGAATGCATGGTTTCAAAATCTGGAAAGAACATTGAAATTTTTTTTCTAACTGTGGGTTTGTCGTTTCCTTTGGTCAGGTACTTGAGTTGGTAGCATGTTGGGCTTGACTGTGTGGGTTCCATTCCCACCAGAGACCTGGTCTGTCGCAGCTGTGGTATATAATGGAGGCTATTTAGACAATAGACTACCACTCTAACCTAATCTATCACCTTTGGAATGCTATAAAACTTCTCCACACAGATGTTGAACATTTTTAACCTTTCCGCGTTGCTTTTATGGAATTTGTGTGCAGAGTAGCATTTTTGCAACGCAAGGCTCAAAAGCAAGGCTTAAGGGTCTTAATATACCTTACTTTAAAGGTAATTTAGAAGATATAGCAGTATTACACGGTAATCCGCAATAAGAGTGTTCGCGTACTCAACAACTTTACTGATAGACGTTCGTTTGCTAGTAAGGGTTGGTACTCTATTCGGATTCGTTAATTTTATTCCAACGTTTAAGGGTAATTTATCTACGAAATTGCATCCAAATTGGATGAAAATTGGGGCTTCTAAAGGGTCCAAAATCAAATATGGAAATCAGTTTATGAGGTGGCTATACCAATTTATGGATCTATGTCATTGGGATTTGGTGTGAGTGTGTAAAGTGTACTGTACGTAACAAATTTCAGTCAAATCGTTTCAAACTAAAACGTCTATGGGTTTAGGCAATTATACCAGGTTATCGGTTTATATAGCGGTTATATCCCTGTATGGACCTATCTAGGTGGTGTTCGGTGTGGGCATTGAACGGCATAAAGATTCTTTACTTACCGAATTTCAACTAAATCGAATAAAATTAAGGCTTCTAGAGATTCAAGGTCCATTTTATGTAGGAGCTTTATCCCAAACTGAACCCATATAGTCCATTAAAAATCTCCAGCAAATCACATGATTCATACAAACCATATGGTGATTTCGTTAGTAGGACGCACAGGAAATCGGATAATTAGTAAACTTTTTATGCTTTCAAGGGGCAACATCGGGAAAACGGTCTATATGGGGGCTGGGCGGAAAATTGGCACTGATTTGGAGGGGGCTAGAACATCTCGTCATTATAACCTTAAAAGAAAACGGATGAAAAATGCGACTAAACAAAATAAAATAAAATAGTCCCAAAAAAATAACTGTACCTCGTTTCGGTCCGAAAGTAAGTGATAGCACAAAAATGGTACCTCGTATTTATATATCCGATTCGTTCAATGTTTGTGTTAGCTTCAAAATTCGGGATTTTCCCATAATTTTTCAAATAGTCAGGAGTCGAGACCGCCAAAGAAAGTCGGGATCATCCCTACCACTTGGGTAAGCCCACGAAAACACCAAATATTACGCAGCAATCGGTTAACAAAAGACGGCTGATTGTATATTACCATCCCATTAGGGATTTTTTTAGTAGCACAGAACTCCTGACTTTAATTTTCTTTTTCGAGGTTATTGCTATAGTGGCATGGGACGAATTAATACATCCACCCTCCTTTCAACCTAACCTAACCATTAATATCTGTTTCAATTTATGGGGTCGATAGGTCACTAACTGGCAAACAAACAAAAAACGAATTCCGTTTACAAGACGCGATAAATTGTAACTGGAGAACGAGAAACCGGCTCTAAGAGGATATATAATTATGTCTCTCGAGATGTGTCTTTACTGGAGTAAAGCTATTAGTCAATATCATTCTCCTTATGCTGTTGTATTATTTGAGATCCTACACTTGTTAAAACAGTTTATGCAATTTTTTGTTTCATCCTATTCCATAGGCAAACATTTCTTATCGGCAAAACATAAACAAGATGACAAATAAATCTGAGCTTTTTTAGGTATTTTCTAGATTTCCATAGTTCTGTGCAATTCAAATCTTATCCTAAATAAGTCCAAACGTAAGGCATTTGTGAAGAAAAAATAACAAATGAATAGTAATACCTAACCCTATTAAGAAACTTATCACTAAAATTCTGAGTACGTACATTTGTAAGGCTTATATACGAAATGTCTATACGTGTACATATACTTATATTTGTGCAAATTATAAAATAGGTCATAAGGTTGATAAATTGTTTTATTTCACTTGAATTGAAAAAAAAAGTGATTTTTCTCAACAAAGTGTTATAGTTTGAAATAATATTTCTCAAAGTAATACATATATGACGGAATGTATTACAGCGAATGCAAAACTCATGTGGAAATAAAAATCATGTTTTCAACTGAGTAGACTAATGTGCTCTCACAGAAATTTGTTATTAGACCCGGCAAAAGGTTTGTCACCAAATCCAATAAAAATGACAGTTGCTCCAAGAGGCAAACTGTTTATTGTGTTGCCAGGTTGAAGCACTTTGTATCGACCAATCCAGGGCATTTATCACGTGAAATACTCCATGATTGGTACATGTAGCACCCATTAGTGTATGCGTATGATAACAACTTTCCAGAGTCGGGATAAACCGTCTAGCAAAAAGGAAGTCAAAATTGTAGTAGCACGGAAGAGAGAAGTGGTCGATGGATAGCTAGCTAAGCTATTTAAGACTTCAAGAAAACAAGCTGATAATGCGAATATGGCTTGATGTACACATATACGATAATTAAAATCTCAACAACCTTTCAACGATTTCAAAAATGCTCCCATAAAAGAATTACCTTTTAAAGTTGACCTATTTTCGATTTTCAATAAAACACTCAACTTTTATGTAATTGGGTCCGATTTCAAGTGTAATATCAAAAAAAAAAAAAAAAAATTACAAACAAGTAAAGGGTGTATACGTAAACTACCTTTCGTCAAAATCCGGTGAAAAGTGCATACCTTATGAACCATAGCAGCTATATCGAAATGTGTTGGACCAAATACAAATAAATACAAGTCATTTCTCAATTGCGTATAACAAAATATTGATCTTTTTAGTAGCTATATCTAAAAATAAATCGATCTGAACCATATACGACACGGATGTCGAAAAACCTAACACAAGTCACTGTGTCGAATTTCAGTAAAATACAAATGAGCCTTTTTTGGAGCCAAAACTTTAAATTGAGATATTGGTCTATATGGTAGCTGTATCCAAATCTGGACCGATTTGGGCCAAGTTGCAGAAAAATGTCGAAGAGCCTAACACAACTCACTGTCCCGAACTCGGACAATAAATGAGCCTTTATGGGCTTAAAACCGTAAATCAAGAGATCGGTCGATATGACAGCTATATTCTTATCTGGACCGATCTGGGCCAAATTGAAGAAGGATGTCGAAGGTCCTAACACAACTCAATGTCCCGAATTTCGGCGACATCGGACAATAAATGCGCCTTTTATGGGCTCAAACCCTTAAATAGAGAGATCGGTCTATATGGCAGCTATATCCAAATCTGGACTGATCTGTGCCATATTGCAAAAGTATATCGAGGGGCTTAATTTAACTCACTGTTTCAAATTTCGGCGACATCGGACAATAAATAGGCCTTTTGTGGGCGCAAAGACATAAACCAAGAGGTCTGTCTATATGGCAACTATATCCAAATCTGGACCGATCTGAGGCAAATCGAAGGTCCTAACGCAACTCACCGCCCGAAATTTTGGCAAAATCGAACAGTAAATGGGCCTTTTATGGGAGCAAGACCTTAAATCGAGAGATCGGTCTATATGACAGCTACATCCAAATCTGGACCAAATTGAAGAAAGATGAAGAGTGGCCCAACACAACTCACTGTCCCAAGTTTCAGGAAAATCGGATGATAAATGTGGCTTTTATGGGCCTAAGACCCTAAATCGGCGGATCGATCTATATGGGTGCTGTATCAATATATAGTCCGATATAGCCCATCTTCGAACTTAACATGCTTATGGACAAAAAAAGAATCTGTGCAAAGTTTGAGCTCAATATCTCAATTTTTAAAGACTGCAGCGTGATTTCAATGAACAGACGGACAGACTGACGGACATGGCTAGATCTTAGATTTTTACGCTGATCTAGAATATCTATACATATATAGGGCCGGAAATGGATATTTCGATGTGTTGCAAACGGAATGACAAAATGAATATACCCCCATCCTTCGGTGGTGAGATAATAACATGTACCACTCAACATGTGCTAAATTTGACATGTCATAAGACAACTACATGCCGTGTAATAGAGCCTTTACCAAATCTATTAAAATCTTTAAAATCTATTATCTAAAAAAAATGTAATCCGGCACAATACCGCGAAAAACGAATGTAGTACCAGCCTTTAGTTCATATGGAGAAAAATGCTATCTCCGATTAGCTAAGCGGCTAATTTCATCGTTGTTACTATCGCCGTTTATTAAACGATATGGTGTCATCATGCAATTTGAATGACAAAATTAAAAGAGGAAGAACGCATCATGTTTATTTAATTGATTAAAAGTTCTGGAATGACAAAATTGACTAGGATTTTAATAAAATCACAATCACAAATCACCGAGAAATATGTATTTAAAATTAAAATTTCTTATTTTGTTAGTCGCTGAAATGCTTAATTGTTTCACGAGCGGAATTTGGCAACTATTATTTGTTTTTATTTCCGTACCAAAAGACTTTTAATCTGCACTTATGATATATTTTTTTCGCAAATAAATAAAATAACAGAAAAAACGAACCCAATAAAACAAACAGAAATTATGCCGACAAAGGTTTCAAGCGTTGTCACTAAAATTTATTTTTGCTATTTTCCTCACTATAAAAAGAATACTACTTTTTCGTCTATTTTTCTCCAACATTTCGCCGACTTTCTTTTTATTTGAAGTTTGCCAGCATTCCACCTGAAAAGCTGAACAGAATACTCAGCTTAAGCTATCAAATTCGCTAGAATGGTAAATAAAATACAGCAGATGTCATTTATAAGAGGCAATAAACAAAATATATTCATTTACAGGTAGTGTTAGTTGCCCAACAACAAATAATTAAGTGCACTTTCTGTCAAAATCAGTGATTAATGCAACTCCGATTTCGCGTATGTTACTAGTTCGCGCCATTTTCCGTTGCTTGGCTGTGCTATGGTTCTTAACTATAATACACACACAACCAAAACTCGTTGACAGATAGTTCACTTCGTGAGAAAAAATTGTATTCAGCTGTTTACGGTACATTACCTGGTATTTATGTCATGGCAATAAATATACGGGCGGGAATAAGGCAAGCCGCTTAAGCTGATATTACACGATAAGACTTGTCATATAAGCTGTTACTTTCTGTACTCATAAGACTTGTCCCGTATGAGTTACGGGACTTACAAAAATTTTTTTTTTGAAAAATTTCGTCAACGTATCGTCGATATATCTGAAACTGTTGGACTATTTTTGTACCGTTTGAAAACAGGTTTTACATCGTTGGAAAGGTTATAAAATTCTACTAATATTAAAAAAAATTGTGCAAATTGTCCTTTCTTATTAAAAGTTATTCTTTTGAATCTAACATTTCCATTTAATAAAAAGGCTCATTTTAGCAAAGTTTAAACCATGGTACAATAAAGAGGTAGGGTCATTAGTACAAATGAGTGGCAATTGCCGTAAATTGAAATGTCAAAGTGGTTCTAGAAATAAGCTTTTTTTTACAACTTATCTTCTAAAAATGTGTTTTATATTTGTATTTTCATCATAAGAACACTGTTTTTTTGCTTATGTGTGGAATATCGAATCAAATTGAACATGTTTTTAAGATTTTAGAAATATATCACAACTGTGATATCAATCCTTTGACATTTAGATGTACTGCAAAATCAAAACAAAAATAAAAAAATTGTACTCAGCTGCTCACATGACTTCACCTTATTAGTGCACAAACTCTATCCGTTCAAAAGTTCCAGAATTGTTTCCTAAAACTTTCAGAGTTGCTATTTTTGAAATTGCATGATAAGTCTTATCGCGTTTTAGTAAGCATTTTTCTCCATACAAAATAAGTGAGAAAATCCTCTTTTGGGTAAATAAAACAAATCTAATATCACTCATACGGCCCACGGTATTGTAATTGGTTTTCATTTATATCAATCACTCATTGCATGTAAAAAATTTTTAACAAATTTGCTGCACACATAGCCCCTGGTAACTAACTCGGAAGCACGATAACAAGGTTTATGCATCCAATCCTTGCACTTATTACACTCCGATTGAGACACCTCCAAAACATGGCTATGGAACGCTTCAACAGCATTTTCCGAAAACAAAAATCTTTGACCACGAATTATTTCCTTAGTGTGCGTATTAGGGTGAAAAGGGCTGCACAGCGGATGAAGCATCAACTCGACCTTATGGCCAGTCCAAAAGGCGCTAGTTTCTTCCTATGTGCCAAACATCGCATTGTCATGGTGAATAATGATTCGGTTTCTCTTGTTCGTTTTTTTAATTTCTCCGAAGACTACAGGAAATCAAATTGTGGTGAACCACTTAGGATGTTGTCTAAGCGGAACAGCCCCTACAAGAACGGTCCTCTGGTCAGTCAAGCCACGCTTTTGAGGCCATCGCTGACACGACCGTCTAGCCGGGCTTTAAAAATTAGATTTCTAACTACCTGAATGGTCGCCACACTATTTACTCCATCGTCATCGGAGATGAATAAGGTTTGAATGTGATAGCCGAAGGCATAAGAATTCCAACCATCAGCTATACCAAAATAATTCGTGTCACATTTGACAGCTATTATAAATCTTGCACATACGCCACTGCGATTTGTGACGAAACGTGCTCATTTCAGTGCCATACAGTATTGATAATGTGGTGCTGCCTACCATATGGTAAGCAATACCACATAGTATGGATGAAACATTTAATGATTAGTAACATTTGGTAGCAGCCTTATTATTGAAATGGTAATGTTTTTAATACCAAATTTTTATTGGTGTTCGCACCAAATCGTTATTGTTTTAATACCAATTCTACCCCCTAATGGACCAAATCCAAAACCATTGAAAATAGTTGTAATTGTATTTTATTTCCATTATGTTTGTTAATAATTACAAAAAAAAATTTTTGTTTGTTTCTCTTTCGAGACGAGCTTAATGATCGGAGATCTCCGATTGCATTGTTTACCACATAATAAACTTTATCATGTTTTTGATACAGATAACATCCTTAGAGTTTGTACTATTTTCATACGAGTATTCACCACTTTCAATTACTCGAACAGGTTTTTATGCACACAAATAGCATTAAAATGTTTTTTTTTAATTAAAACAAATATTTTATACTGGCAACAATATTTTAGGTACAAAGCTACACAACCCTTTGGCCGCTATAACAAGGATATAAATTTGACACCATCAATTCCTACTAGCCTCCTTCGTCTGGTATTAAATTGATACCAAATGGTATTAAAAATATTTGCCAATAACGCGAATAATATAATACGAGCCGGTATTGGCAAAGTGCCGTTCTCTTTCGCTGGCCTGCAGAACTTGGGACTCTGATAAAGAAACCTTGTTGACGGCATACAAAGCATGGACTCCCCAACTAAGCGACACGCAGTGGAATAACATGCAGATCTGTCAGAAAGCTCAGCTACGTACTGCTAGGGGCTGTCTCCTAAGTTCTCAAGTGTGGCTGCTATGGGAGAGACCATTTCAACTACGTTCTTGTGGATAGGCATTCACCACCCAAAGATAGCAGGCTGGATCTATATGATCTAGAGCGTGAGGTTCATTCCCACAGGGTCCTATTGAAATTTTAAATTTGTCATTGCTTGTCATACAAAATTTACAACACCAAATGATGCAGGCAGAAAAAAACCAAATTAAAATACCAAAATCTTCCGCTAAGGTTGGAGATCATAGGCGGACATTCTAGCTTATGCGCCACTGTGGCCAGAAGAGTCTGCGTAAAACACGCTGTGAACTGTCCTGCCTTATATTGTCGATATTTAAAGCAATGAGAACACCTTTAAGGTCGATCGTTTGGTCCTCAAACTATTTCTTTGGAAATAGCGTACATTACCGAATGTACATATATCAAACCAGCTTGCGGTTTGGACCTACAACACTGTCGCCTCTGTGAAATTTTCATGACATCACATTCGCCTGCGGCACAACATCGTCTGCATAAACAAAATGTTTTTTTCAAAAATGAAGTTCTAGCGGTAAACCTTTATAAAGCTTAAAATTTTTCCCTTTTTGTCCGCATAATGTTTCAGAAATGTGAGAACATTTTTATGGCTTATGCCTAGTACTGACTTCGAGTTTTCGTTCGAGCAACTTTCAAAACGTGGTATAAAAAAATTTTGTGAAATGTATACGGAATTTATTCAAATAAGTTGTACTATGTTCTTTTTACGAAATGATTTCAACATATTGCTAGCAACATTGTCAAATTTCGTAGATTTTAAATGTACATGTATATTAATTACAGCGTAATTTTTTTTTTTTGGTAGAGATATTCTGGATAATGATAGACACTACATCCGTTCAGAATTCTATGTGACTTCCTAATCCCAAGGAATTTAACAAAATCTCTGCTTCAGTTCCCTCGTTCAACTTGGACCAATCCCTGTAAAAGTAGGGACAAAAGAAGCTCGGGATGCCCCCAGCTCAAAGCTACTTCTCCGGGAAAATAAACTCCAATTCGCCATTGAAAAAAGACCCGCCCGGTTCACCGTCCGTCGCGTCGCCAATGCCACGTCTTTGTCCCACACCATTGGTCTTTCGCAGAACAAACGTCCCTGTTCCTGACTACATCAGTCAGAAGGCAAACCTCAACGACATGCCCTCCGCGTGCAAGTGCAAAGGTCTCAGAGTATTGCATTCAGTTCTCGCCCATGCAATATGCGGCGCGACTTATTACATATCATGGAAGTCCTTTCTTGCTGACGTTGAGCATGATTCGGGGATGGTAATCCTGCCTGAGAGCTTCAGTATACACCATTAGGCGCTTCGGAGCAGGAGTCTTCATAGAATTCCGTGAATTGAGGAATCATAAAGGATATGAATTGCTATGCTATTGGAGCTATATCAGGTTATGAACTGATTCGAGCCATTATTGGTTGTAATGTTGAAGACAATACTAGAAGTCGTTATGAAATTTTCAGCCGAATCAGAAAAAAATTGAGCCCTACAGAGGCTTAAGAAATGAAATCGGGAAATCGGTCCATGTAGAAAATTTCAGCCATATCGGAGGTTCAAGTACTATAATCGGGAGATCGGGTTATATTTCTTTATATGCAATGGGTGGCGGTCTTTATACAAGGATTAAATTCACCTGGTAGCTGTCCACCGCAAATGCCACCGTGTCGGCACGGATGTTGTCTAGCCCCGCTTGATGTAAATTTTGTCCATGAACATTCCACTAAGGAACAGGGGCAAACTTCTCACATATCAATGAGTGCTGTCCGATTCAAGTTTAAGGTCGATACGCTTCTTTATATTGTTAATTTCATGTTGTACTGCCAAACATACAGCAGCTTCTGTTTCTAAATCCATTTCTTTCTTACCGTTTAAATTTTCCTAAAAACGAATTGGACGCCTTGTAGTTAAAAAATGCCAATTTGTTTTTATTTTGGTTGACAGTCGTATCAAATACAGTGATATCAAATTACAACTATATACTACCAAAACAGCGCTTTTAACGCCAAATAAAAAAGTTTAATTACAACTCAACAAATTAGCAACACTGTTGGCAACATTGTCAGATTTCACAAAATTAATTGATGTTTAGCAATTTTTTTCCGCACAATCGTAGTCAGTACTGGGCTTTAGGGATTATTAGCCAAAGATCCCGGTTAACTACAAGTCATTTATTTTTGATATACTTTAAAACTTACAACAATTTTTTAAATTTTATTGTTATAAACACATCTGGACGTTTTTTCGAATTTCCTGATTTAACATAATTTTAACACCATTTCTATTGTTTCATTTCGAAAGTTGTGTAAACAATGGATCTGACAACAAAAATAAGAAATGAAATAGAATAAGGCAACATGGCTTTATACCACCTTGTTAAATGTGTTCTGTGTTTGCATGTTTGTATGGTGGCCATTTAAATGATTTACACAAATATCCGCATGGGAATTCCCTTAAAATTCCTTTCAATTTCTGTGCCAAAGAACACTGATATGATGTAAACAATAAACTGTTTATCTCAGGGGTCAGATGGTATTCATCTAGAAGACGACAACCATTAAAAGCAGGATTTCTTATTTATTTTATCAATATGTTAATAGTCAGGTAAATACAAAATACACTCAGAGAAATATATTTAAAAAAATTTTAATTGAAAATGTAATTGATAATATGAAATATACAACGCTCTACGGCTCCCATATCTTTTCTACTTATTTGTATATAATATATATATATATTTGTTTATTAATAATAAACAATAAAATTTTACACAAAACAGAAAGAAGTGCACGTCCAAACAATGGCATATCATTCATAGAGAGTGTTTATTATTAAATGCTAAAAACAATGAAATTTTGCACAAGATGACCGACCACACATAAGATCCCCAACCAGCAAGCAGTCACTTACAATATTTCATGGATGCCTTAATGTACACGTACATTTGGACAAGAGCTCTGTACATTTACTTAGAATAAACCATTAATTTTTTTCATATATTGATCGACAAATGCAGACCAGCTATTTTAAAACATTGATGCAATGCGTCCTAGATTTCAATTGCATTTCTTTTGGCTATATTCACAAAGCATAACAAAGCTAAAGAAAAAAAATAATAAATAACTAGAACATATTCATACATATATTTATAAAACAAAGATGCATCATAATATCAATTGCTTTTTAATTGTCTTGATGGAGAGTCTCATTCATATGTGCACGTGTATGTGTGTATTTCTTTTATTTGCAGCCTGAAGTGTGGAACTTAAGCCGAACATAATTGTGCACAACCCACCACATCCCAATAAAAGAAATAAAGAAAATCAGAACGCGATCAACGCAACATCATCAATAATAATGCGGCGGCAGCAAGTCTTACGAATGATGCTATTGGCCTTTATTGCCTTTATGCTTGTGGTAGAGACACCAGCGGAAGTTACGTAAGTTATAGGACATACAAATTTGTGTTCCTTTTTGTTTTAATTATTAGTGTTTAGTATTTAGACTAAGTGCAATGAACTTATGCTTTTTTATAGTTCTTCATCATCATCTACATACTCCGCATTGACGCCAATTCGATTTGAATGAAGTCAATGCCATCTAATTTAATAGTCTCTTTTAAAGTGGATGCAGCTATTTACATACATAAATGTCTTATCGAAAGACCAAGATATGATGCACAGTATTCCAATTGTAAGACTGCAATTGTCAGTCACAGCAGGAAAACAATACTTGTGGTGAAAGGACGGGCCATAACAGGCAAACATAAGATTTGGAAGATATTTTCGAAAAGTAATATTTTATGGCTTAAAGTAAGATTTGCTTCTAACACCTCTATAAACTGAACTGCCATTCTGTACATTTTTGAACAAATTTAAATCTATAACGCTTGGCCCTCGATTATTCCCTTATCCAATTTGGATGAAATTCCATTAATTCATAATTCAGAGCATAAATTTATTTTTTAATATAAAAACCATCAAATGCAACAAGGTACTAAAATGGATTCCAGAAGTCTCACTCCTAAGAATTTTGAGAAAATTTTTTGTTGGATATTTTTGAATGTAAAAATTGCCAAAACATGACCTTCATAAGGATACCTCATTTCTAGCTCGAGCTGAAATTTTTCTAAGACAGCTCCATTCCTGGGTATTTTTCTACCCATTCGTATGGAATAGGTTAATGCCATTTCTTTAAAGACCGAATCACCCAGATTAACTACTTAACATTTTAAAATAATTATTTGAAATGAAAAAATTCCATTTTTTGTTTGTAATTTCATAATTCACGATACAATATTTAAGGTGGTTGATACGGAGCTCATAGTGAGTTAGAATCGAAATCTATCAGTCAATAGCAAGCAGCGTTGATT
Organism: Stomoxys calcitrans; assembly: GCF_963082655.1. Lineage (NCBI taxonomy): Eukaryota > Metazoa > Arthropoda > Insecta > Diptera > Muscidae > Stomoxys > Stomoxys calcitrans. Next base: position 11,117,411 of record NC_081554.1, read on the forward strand.
CTAGTAGAAATTTAGTAGTTCTGTAGGCTATGAACGCGGGTTTGGACACAGTGAAATATTTTTAAAATTTTTTTAAAAATTTATTATTTGAATTATTGATTTTCTTTCAAAAAATTATTTTTACAAGGAAAAGATTACGATAAAAATATCTTAAATAAAGAAATGTTTTAAAATAATATTAGACGGCAGACTTTTATCTATGGGAGCAAGTTTTATATTAAACCTACAATTGTCGCTAGGTCATTTGACATCAATTATTTATTTATTTCATCTACCGAGTAAAAATTAGTGGGCAAAGAAAGAAAAAAGTTTACAACTGCAATAACGCAAAAATCTCCTCGTATTTCTGATATCTAGATTTACCACCATTTTTTATTTTATCTCCAAAAAATTAGGAAAACTTTAGGACTTATAAAGACATTATCCAAATTATAGGAATATATTGGATGTATCGATGGATTTTCGATCGAATTTAATAAAGTGCGGAGGAGAAATTAGCGGCATAATTTAAGCTTAACATAGATGGCTCGTAGTAAAAATTGGTCAAAACTTTTTTTGAATAATTTAACATTCATAGTTTATTATTAATAGTTATTATTATTATTATTAATATTATTTTTGTAATCAAAATTTATGTTAAATGCTCCCTCGATAAAAAAAAAAATCAACTCAAATTAGCATAAAAAATAGCAAGTGAAAAATGCTAACAAGAAATGCAAAACGAGTCGGCTTTGCACTAGGAGAAACTTTTTTGTGTTTTCTGTGACCTAAAAAACAACAAATCTATTGCAAATAACAACAAAGCACTAATTTGGCAACCTTGGCAATGACTTACAATTACTACCTTTGCCGTGTGTGAGTGGGAGTTTTAGCAAATAAGGTTGAAGTTGGCAAAGTTACCTTTGAGAATGCATTTAAAAGAACCAATCACAGATAACATTAATGTGGAAAGATGGTTATGAACATATATACAGTTATGTGAGTGGGAGATGGGGTTAGCATTTGTGAGGCGTATATGATAAATAAACTAAATTGGCGCAAATTTGCAATACCCCTAAAAAGGAATAAATTAATAGAATTTAGAATATTAAATTATTCAATGAAATAAGGCAAAATGTTTTTTACTATGTCTCATGTACCAATCCAGCACAAAATTATGACATTTTTATGTCAAAAACTTAAAAACCATTTCAAATTCCCATTGCAATGCCCCTAGATAGAAGAAAGTATATGAATAGGGGAAAATGCTTTAATGATTGGATAGCGATAAAATAAAAATAACATTTTTTGTTATGCAGGCAATTCTTAATGAATAATGTAGAGCCAGCAAGTACTTAATGCATACACGTACAAACACACATGCATACATATTCTACTCAACAGTGCATCAGGCGCAAGATGACATGGTGGCTGTTAAGACTTCTTCATTCATTACATTACATCATAGCGCCGTCGTCATGCACTTTCCATGCGCCATGTTTACAATGTGTGCCTTCAGCTTGCGTGTATGTTTACTGGCCCATGGCATGCCATTGATATAGTATTTATTATTTACTCACATAAATCTATATTTGTATGCACAGAATTTTCGTTTTCATTTCCATATGAAGACAAGCAGATCCAATGTAGAAGGGCACCGTCACAAGAGATCACCACACATTGCAGTGGGATTATGATAGGCTATGCCTTTGTTTTATTTAAAAAAAGACGGTCATCTTTGATCTAAGGCCAAGCTGTGGAAAGAAAAGCAAATATAATCGAAGGAAAAAGTACAATTTTTATTAGTGCGGAAATAGTTTTTTTTGCTTCCATTCCATCCAATGTTGTGTAGAATATTACTTCTTCTTAGAGTGTCAGCCTCTTTACCATAATTCTTCAAACCAATAATCGCCCGCTAAGTGTAAGCTGATTTCTTTTCTCGAAATCTATAATCGTTATTACTGTGTGAAGTTATGGCATGCATCAAATGTCATCATCAACATTCCCTTATACTTTGCTGGGACGAGAGTACGCACAAAAACTACTCTTTGCATATGTTGCACTCTGTGTGGTGTAGAGGGGTCCATGTCGTTTTGTCATTTATTCTTAGTAAGACTTTAAATGCACACACAATCACTCATTTTTGCTAGCACTTCTCACAGTTCTTTTTGTGTGGAGTGTTGACATGCAAATTGATTTTGTCGTTGTTAGAGAATAATGTCCAAGAAAATTAATGTGTTCTTAAGAATTATGAACATTTCTAATTGATTTATGTTGAAACTGAAAATGAGATGTTTTGGAAATGCTATGTATTGGAGTCGTATAATAATTGTTAATAGGGTGCACCCACTAATTGAAACATAAAAAATAGGAAAAATTTATAATAATTGTGTGTTGATTATAAACTGCGCTTTATATCGGTAATTAACAAATGACGCTTTGCCTTGGAATTCAATCATTTCATCTGACATCCACTGGATGCTTACTCAAAAGTTTCATACTTCAAATTTGAAGCATGGAACCGGTGACATGTTAATTTCTGGCTTTGCGTTCCTTGTGACGTATGAGTGTTTTTGATTTTTTGCAGAGCCATTTGTTAATCATACGTTCATTGTACAACAAATATACCATACACATCAGACTGTTCCATAAAAGAGAAAATTTTTTCCCCAATAGGGAAACTCATATCCTCCATTTTTTTTTCTTTAGATCCCAATAAGGAAAACACAAAATATTTGGGCCATCGGCTAACGTTATCCCGTGGCGACACGACGTTCAATGTTGTATGTAGTATTTTTTTAAGGGATCCAATTGAGGTTTTTTTGGTCCTTGCATGAAATTTTAACACAACAATGTGACATTCTTGGTTATATGAAATGTACCTTGCCCACTGTGATAACATGTATTGTTGCACTCAGAAATTCATCTTGATAGGGCTTATTCGTGTCTAAGTATACTTTTTGTGCCTTATGGCCCTGTACCATTTTTTTGTAATCAAGGTGGATATCGCATTTGTTACCTAATCATTACAAACTTTTTCACATCAACTTTATGGGCAAGTACCAATGCTATATATGTTGGTGAATACATGGCGCAGAGGTTAGCATGCCCGTTTATGACACTAAATGCCTGGGTTCGAACCCAGGAACCTCAACGGTGGTTATCCCCTCTTTATGCTGGCGAACATTTGTGAGGTGCTATGCCATGTAAAAACTTCTCCCTAAAAAAGTGTCGCTCTTCGGCACGCCGTTCGCACTCGGCTATAAAAAGGAGGACTTGAATCCGACAGCACTCAATGATATGTGAGATGTTTACCCCTGTTTCTTAATGGAATGTGCATGGGCAAATTTGCATTTGATAATTGTTTTAGATTTAGATATAACTCCCATGGATCAGATTACTTTGATTGAAACTCAAGGTCATGTGCATAAATAACGCCATTTTTCACTTATATGAGCGTAGTTACTGCAATTTTCAATCGGTTTTGCATGTTGTGTTTTATTGTGATGTTGTAGCCACATTTTCATGTGGAGGTGTCGATCGTCGTCAAGCTCCTGTAGTGAGCAAGCTCGTTCCGGTCCAAAGAACCTATTGCCGCGGGAACAGGATGGCCATTGGTTATTTAGAGGCGCGAATAACTCGCCTTGTCATATGGAGTATCATAGGCACTCCGTATGTAAGCTGATTGTCCGTGATTGCTGTTGCAGCTACTCCGTATGGAGCATTCAACTATCCTCAACCAGTGAACGTGCCGGTAGCACGCAGCTAAGCTTTTCATGACAGCAATGAACACCACACAAATTGGAGCTCAATGTTCCAGCATGTGTGGTGCTCACAGTTATCTGGCACAGGATCTATTAACTGTGATATGTTATCTATTAACTGTGTCAAGCATGCTCCAAATCGGTTCTGCTTATGGCCACCTTATAAACCGATCCCCCGAGTTGTCTTCTTGAATTTCTAGAAGGCACATTTATTACCCGCTTTGGCGGCAGATTCTTATTAATTCAAAAAACTTGTCCAATGCGACCCATAGTGGAGGGTATATATGATAAGCGACGTCCGAACTTAACTCTTCTTTACTTGTTTTTCTCTTTAAAACATCTTTAGCTTTATTCATTTCCACTTTTCAACTCTTTACAGTCTGGGTGATATACGAGGAACATTGCAATCGCTTATATATTCATACAACCAACTGGATAACAAACTCGAAAGACACGAACATCGGGAGAGAGCCTTGGGTGAACTTATGAAAAAGGGTATAATGTCCCTACAAAAGGGTCAAAAAAATCTGGAACCTATTAATGGAATATTTTCCAGGCTGGATGAGCGTGTTAGTCAAATTGAGACCTTATTAATAGCGGTAAGTATGCATAAAATGCTTTTGATTAAATGAAAAAGGGCCTAAGTTGAATTTTGTCGTAAATGACTACTTTGTCTACTGGTTACTTTAAATGTAAAAAAATTACGGGTTCGGGTAAATTTGCCCACGAACATGCTGCCGTATGCCTTGTTTGGTATGGAATTGTTCGTAAAGGTTCTTTGGCTCACCCCCCGCCCTATGTTGCAAGGCAAAAATTTGTTCTTCAGATTAATATAATGAATGCCTGAAAGTATGCTCTATTATTAAGCCTGAAATATTCATGGGACCTTTCTACGTTTTGATTTGTGCACTGTTCGGCTAACAACAGCCTAAAAGTATGTAGATTTCGGATTTTCAAAGCTGCACTATTTTTAAATATAGCTGCGCTTTTTTTAATTCTTGTGCACTTTGTTGGACCACTTTCTATTTATCGCTCTCTTCCATTTGGATTTCTTTTATATTCTTTATTTTTAATGGCTGGGGAGCCAAATATTAGGTAAATATAATAAAGTACCTCATTATGTTAAGAAATGAATTTAATTATCTGTTATACTCAGGTTACTGAAATGTTTGTATGTAATTATTTTATGGGCCTTATTGGCTTTATATTACATATTTGGTTAATAAATGAAATGAAATGAAATGAAATGAAATTTATAGTTAAACTGAATGTCTCCATTACATGAAGCCAAATGACACCGTTTCCCTTACATTCACTAAATTAACGTATTATGTTTCAGCAATAACAGCCTTATACACAAATCTACACTAAGTTTTATTATTTTATTATTAATTTTATTATTTTAGCTTTAAGTTCAAACCCTAGATTAGGATTTTTCTATTAATTGTAGTAGTCTCGGGAGCAAGGACGTCGATTATACAAATGCCATATATCCATATACTTTAAATATTTATACACACCCCCTAGGCAAGGTGCTGAATTAACTTGCTATGTTATTACGATAATACAATTTAGTCATAATTTTTCTTTATTATGATTCTAATTTTCTTTCATTAAACTTAAACTTTTGTGAAAAAGGTCGTTAATATTTCCTTCTCATCTCTTGTCACAGCAAGAAGAAAAATATAACATTCAAACTGAAAAAATGGGTGAAGCCTTGGCTCGTATTTTCAAATGGATGCAAGAAAACGATGAGTGCTACAGAAGACCCCCAGTGGCATTAAGAGATCCCGAAATGACAACTGAAAAATCCGAACTCTCATTGGCTCCAACATTTGTTAAATCCCAAGAAGAATTTAATCGAAAAATGACCACAGATTTGGATAAACTTACAATAAATGTTGCCAAGCTATTAGACCTTTCGCAAAATGTTATGGAACAAACGGAGGTGGTATTTAAGAGTAGTCCTGCCACTCAAGATATGCTATCGAAAATTGAGGACCATCTAGTAAGCTATAGTGTAGTTACACCAGCCCCACCACCACCAGCCGTCATAGTGCAACCAGCCAATAACACCGTATTTGAAAATAAAATCGTTGGCATGCTGCAAAATGTGCACAGTAGCCTGACAGAGCTTAAAGAAGCACCCAAATCTCAACAAGGTCTGTCTGTGACCGATAAAGATTTCATACAGGCCTTGAACAATGAAACATTAACAGCTTTGGAACATATCAGGGCCGACCATGTTGAGGCTAGCAATCAAAGTAAGTCAATGGTATACAACAAGGGCTGGAGTGTTTTTGATTAATTTTTTTTCTTCTAATATCAGTTATAAGCAAAACCTCGGAGAACATCAAAAATACCCAAGACTTTTTGGGTGTTAAGTTTGATAAGGTTCAAACAAATGTTTTGGACTCTGCCAGTCTTCTGGAGAAATTCTACAAGGAGATGAATCACAGCTATACTAAATTCAATGAAGGCCTTGAAATATTCGACAAATTCAACAATATCCTAATGACCAATTCCGAATATGTCTTGGACACACAAAGAAAGGTGGAATTTGGCACAGTGCAAATTGTGCAAAAAATCTCGGATCATTTGGAGAAACAACGCGATGCCATTTTTGAAACACTCAAAGAACGCTTCGATAACGTCGATGAAATGTTGATTACCAATCAGATAGAGTCCATGCAAAATTTCTCATCCCTTATCGAATCGGAAATAACCCAAGTATGGCATCAAATTTCCATAATGCATGAGGAAATTATGGATACCAAAGACATACTCAAGGCTGTAGATGCTCGCAATGAGGCCTCGGTCAATAATACATATACCAGCGTCAACACCATGGGCCTTAAAGTGGAGGATATTAAAAATCGCATGCTGGACATGGACTCAAACTTGAATTTCCTCTTGGGCAAATTATCAATCATTTCCCAGGAATTCAATAACATTAAATTAGGTTTAGGTGAATCTTTGGAAGATTTGCGCAAGACTTTTGATGCGATACAGGGCAAAATCCCAGAAATTACAGGCATAAATTCCAATTTGGGAAACTATGAAACTGAATTGAAACTGCTACCGAAGCGCAATGCTGCTCTGACATAAGAAGAGAGGGCAACCATGCAATAAAAGTGATTGAAATTAAATAAAGTTAAATGTATTGTAAAATTTACTGTAGTAGTTGATGTAGTAGCATAAAACCAACACTAAAACAGCCGTTAGCAATTGAAGATTTGTGACAACATAAATCTGTAACTGCAGCATTATCGCCAGGGATGTTCAGATTTGAAATATGATTTAAAAAAATCAGGGTCTTAATTTTCCAAGGTATATATAAAAATAATACAATTACAACTTATAAATCAACAGATTATGAGCGCCTATGGCCTATTGGGTCAGACAAAATTATTTTTTTTTATTTATGGCATCTATAATACTCCCATCATTCATTCATGCAAGATCTGTCTTCAAATGTGAACAGCCCAGAAAACTCATTTGTAATAGCTTTTAAGTGTAACTGTACTTCTGACCAAAGATTTTAATAAACCTTTTCTATTTTTGTGCCCAAATATTAAAAAAAAAAACTAATAAAATAAAATAAAAAAATTGGTAAATTTCAAGGTTATTAAAAGAAAATAGGAAACTCTTAATCACAAAGCCAAGTTTTCAAAATGAAATGTTCGACAAATTTATTTTTATACCCACCACCGAAGGATGGAGGTATATTCATTTTATCATTCCGTTTCCAACACATTGAAATATCCATTTCCGATCCTATAGAATACGTAAAAATCTAAGGCGATCTAGCCATGTCCGTCCGTCTGTCTGTTAAAATCACGCTACAGTCTTTAAAAATAGAGATATTGAGCTGAAACTTTGCACATGTTCTTTTTTTGTCCATAGGCAGATTAAGTTCAAAGTTGGGCTATATCGGATTATATCTTGATATAGTCCCCATATAGACCGATCTGCCGATTTAGGGTCTTAGGCCTATAAAAGCCACATTTATTATTAGATTTTGATAAAATTTGGTACAGTGAGTTGTGTTGGGCTAGTCGACATCCTTCATCAATTTGGCCCAGATCGGTTCAGATTTGGATATAGCTGCCATATCGACTGATCTCTCGATTTAAGATTTTGGGCCCATAAAAGGCGCATTTATTGTCCGATGTCGCCGAAATTTGGGACAGTGGGTTAATTTAGGTTTCTCGATTTAAGGTCTTAAGCCCATAAAAGGCGAATTTATTGTCCGATTTCGCCAAAATTCGCGACAGTGGGTTGCTTTAGGCTCGACATCTCTCAACAATTTGGCCCAGATCGGTTCATATTTGGATATAGCTACCATATAGACCGATCTCTCGACATAAGGTTTTGGGACAGTGAGTGGCTATAGGCTCTTCGACATATTTCTGCAATTTGGCCCAGATCGGTCTAGATTTGTATACAGCTGCCATATAGACCGATCTCTCAATTTAAGGTCTAAGGCCCATAAAAGGCGCATTTATTGTCCGATTTCACCGAAATTTGGGACTGTGAGTTGTGTTAGGCCCTTCGACAGCCCTCTTCAATTTGGCCCAGATCGGTCCAGATTTGGTTATAGCTGCCATATAGACCGATCTCTCGATTTTAAGTCTTGGCCCCATAAAATGCACATATAAATGTCCGATTTCGTTGAAATTTGACACAGTGACTTATGTTAGGCTTTTCGACATCCGTGTCGTATATGGTTTAGATCGGTCGATGTTTGGATATGGCTACCAAAACGACCAGTACAAATTTGAACAATGACTTGTACTTATTAGACCACTCAATATCCGTGTCGAATTTGGTCCAATCCGGTTCATATTTCGATAAAGCTGCTATGGGGACATAAATTATGCATTTTTCAGCGGATTATGACGAAAGGTGGTTTACATATATACCAGAGGTGGTGGGTATCCAAAGTTCGGACGGCCGAACTTAACACCTTTTTACTTGTTTTTTTTTTTTCGCCCACACTTATCAAGCATCAACTATAAGAGATCAGACTTCATATGAATACGTTCCCAGTATAGTTTCTGGTTATGTATGGCCTCTGACCTTTTTCTGGTTTACATACGTTCGTCGATCAGAGACTATGAAGTCATACGACCGATGAAGCTCTATGGTTATTGGAACGTGCTTTGAGACGAAAGTGAAAGCACCTTTAGACCCCCGCAGACTATCGTTATGCATGGCGAACTGGATCAAGGTTGTGGTAATCCTCGTTGTTGTTGTGGTAGCAGTGTGTTGTACACTGAGGCGGCAGCCCTTGCGGATGAAGGACTTCATCGGGTCAATCCGGTACGTACAACCGGCTGCCATGATTGGATTGGTTTATGCCGATAAACGGGGAGATGTCTATTTGTTTAGCCAGCGCCGTGCCACTCTAGTCTTCCATAAGGTTAGAGTAATTGATAAACGCTAATGTCTTCCATGTCTATGCGGTTTTCTCCTATGTGTAATACTCCAATGTAAGGGCGATGCCCGGAGTCGTAGATGGGCATTGGTATGCGTTAAATAGCTGGCATTGGGTGTTGTCTGATTTGACATCGATGGCCTGTTATTATATATAGTCATCCTGTAACCTCTAGCCAGGTTTGACCGCCCTGCATTGCACTGACTGGTGAATTATAAGAGTTTGTTGTTGTTGTAACCACATTTGCATGTGTAGGGCGCAATTTTCATCCGATTAGGCTGACATTGTGTACAATGATTTCTCTTATGACTTCATATTGACTTTATTAACCTTGTTTTTATTTGGACTGTGTATTGATATAGTTTCTATATAAATCGATCTCCAAATGTTTACTTCTCATTTTCGTTTGAAATATAGTTGATGCGAAATTAACGATAGTATCGATACTATCAATATTTATTATTAAAACTATCGAAAATATCGAATGTTGCGATTATCGACGGTTTGCCCGCTCTATCCGGGATGGATCTCAAGTTTGTAAAATTCGGAGCAGGTTAACCGGATATTTCAGCTCCTATTGCTGAAAATAGGGCTTCGATATAAGACGGAGGACTTAAGTCCCCAAAAAAGGATGAATCTCGGTGAAACATAGAAAGTATGGGATTACCACAAAACAAAAAAGAGTCAGCGAGATGGGGCGTATCAATCGGGACTTACATGAGTATTTTAATTCTAAATAAGAATTGCTGACGTGATGTTTGTGAAGGAGTTTAGCCAAGGAGGCAGAGGACTGTTGCCATTGTATTGAAGACATTTCGGTTCAAATGCGGTTGCGAATCACATCTTTGAAAACACTTTTTTCACAGACGAGATGGTTTTCCTCAAGGATATACAGGGAATATAACTTTAAAAACCAAAAAAAGTCATGATTACATTTAAAATATTGGTCAATTCATTCATAATGGGCATTCAAGATTGAGTTTAGTCAAGAACAAATTTTCTATTAAATTGCATATTTTCCAGGACAGTTTAATTAATAAAATTCCTCATCAGCAAAACTCTTTATTTGTAAATTTCCATAAATAGTTCTTATTCATAACTCTATATTTTTTGTAATGGTAGAGTACACAATTGTTCCATTTTGGATGACCTTATTTTTAAAAACCTTTATAACTTGCTTTTGCATTAACACAACATAACTTATACTTTAAATTACAATTGGCTAGAGTTGTTTATTAAATACAAGTTACCATGCACTTACAAAGAATGTCCTACATTTTAGGTGTAGTTCTAATAATTACACTCTTAAATGTCATCTAAATATGTATATATTTACACATCCACTCACATTGTGTCCAAGTATTGGCCGATAAATAAATGTTATTTAAAATAATTCAAAAATGTTAACATGCATATATCTTATGGTTATGTATGTGGGTGTGTAATGTGTGATCGGTGTGTTGCATAAATTACAAGAATTACATTCAATATTTATAGTATGCCTTAAACTCCAACTATTTGTTCAACCCCATTGCCCGACGGCATCATACCCAAATACAAACTCTATTTGCCCCATCTTTGTTCACAACGTGAGTATTTGTAAAGTATGTATGCGAAAGATTCTGCATCGATTCTTTGACCCGGTGGAAAGCATTGGAATTCCGTAAATCTTGTATGCCATGGTAATGTACCAAAAGTACTAAAAGTTTCACTAAATACTATACTCAATTCTGGTTCACTTAAGTTTTGTAACTCCTCAGCCAGTTCTTTGTCTAGACGATCTGTCAGTTCACTTCTCTTCTGAATAAGTTCTTGCACCTCCTTAGTATTTTTATGGCGAAAAAGATTGCGGCAGGCTTGAGCTATTAATGGCCGATTATCTTTAGCTGCAATTTGATAAATCTGAAATGAAATTATGTGATATGGTTAAATAAATGAGTATAAATACACAACATTTTAAATAAAAAAACATGTTATGGTCCGATTCGAACCATAATTAAATTGTATGTTGGAGTTCAAGATCGATTTATATGGCAGCTATATTAGGTTATAGACTAATTTGAACCAAAATTTTTACATTTGTTGAAAATCATGACAAAACACCTCATGCTAAATTTCAGCCAAATCGGATAAGAATTGCGCGCTCTAGTGGCACAAGAAGGACGGACGGACGGATATGGATAGGTCGACATAAAATGTCATGACGATCAAGAATATATATACTTTATGGGGTCTTAGAGGAATATTTCGAATATTTCCACCATCCTATGGTGGATGGTACAACAAATACCATAGATGCGCTACAGGAGAGAACCTCTAGAACAAGCGGCATATCAAGCGGGCCTAGACAACATTCATGCAGACACGGTAGCAGATGCGGTGAATAGCTACCGGGTAAATGTGGTCATTGGAGAACGAGCGCGTCCCATTGCACCTGAAGAAATTGACCACCTCTGGCAAATCAGCGTTGTTCTGGCTCAATTACGATCCGGGAGATGTAGCCGCCTTAATTCCTACAGAGCAAGGATTGATGCCAACGTGCAAGATGTATGTCCCCATTGTGACCAGGGAACACACGAAACACGTCACCTGTTTAACTGCCCAGCCAGACCCACTCGTCTCAGACACAGATCACCCATCTTAGGCGCAGGGTTCCTGGATTTGATCATTAATTTATTAATTTTTTTATTAAATGTCATTTTTGTTAATAAATCTTAAACAATTTTATATATTAAATATGATTGAAAATTTTATCTTTTTCAATCAAACAACACCGGCCTAAAACATTAACAATTTCTTCTCGTCGTATTCGATTCGTTCGCCAATTTTTTGAAAACCATCTAAAATTACAAAGGCAAAACAGCCGTTTTCATTGATTTCGCGAACAAATAGAGTGATTAGTTAGCTATGCAATTAGTTTTTTCCATAATTGTTTTATTTAATCGGAAACTTTTTAGATCCAACAGCACTGTTATGACTGTCCGTTATTGAAAAAGTCTAGTCGCTCAAAATGTTGATAAATACATTCCAGATATAGAGAATATATATAGAAGATAAAACTCTCCCACACACAGCCTTTCGACAACTTTTTTAAATTTATAGACGCAATTCACAAAAATTTTTTTTTTATCAAAATATGCATTTTAATGGCATAACGGCTTCTTTGGCATCGATCTAATTATAACGTATTCTAGAAATTTTTTTTTTTTTTTGGGGGTTTTCCGGTAATTTATAAAGTTACTATAATAAAAAAATAATTACTTTGTCGGTAGCTAGACATAAACCAGCCCCACAGTATTTCCCGTTGCATTTTTGGGGAAATCGCCGGAGGTGTTTTGTTTCTAAGGAGTGATCATGCACCCAAACATAAACCTCAAATTCGTGTTCCAAGAGTTTTACATATGTAAACCATGTTGCATCGAAATCGATGGTGCGCCCTTTACAACGCGCTTTTCACAAAAATTTTAATATAGCACTTGCATATTACATTTTTAATTTATTCAATTAAAAAAATAATTGGATATTTCGAAATTTCAATTATTTTTGAATTTGATCAATTAAAAATATTAGTTGAAATTTTCAATCATTTTCAATTGAAAATTTCAATCAGTTAAAAATTAATTAGTAGTTTCAAAAAAATTTTATTATTCTTTTAATTCAATATGCGATTTGTTAATTGAAATTTTTTCAAAAACGGTGGTTGATTTTATAATCAGTTTCAATTAAAAATTTACCCTAATACGCTCGTGTCGTCTAAATAGATCTATAAGTTGTTATATGCAGCCGCATAGAAATCAAATCCGGGTTCCGGGAAATTTTTTTCTAATGTTCTCGCCAGTGTTCGATGCCTGGCAGCGTCATAGGCGGACTTGCTTATTTCTGTGCTACGGTGGCCTCAAGATGACCAATGGTTATTTAAAGGCGCCAAGAGCCCGCCTTAACATATCGAGCATCAAAGCACTTCAGTATTTAAGCTAGAGACAGCTCCATCCGCCCTCTCACTGAGTCCCTCCACTCTATACCGCCGAATGTCCGCGACTACAGTTGCACCTACTCCGTATGGACTATTTCACTATCCGCAACCTGTGTACGCTCCCAGTAGCTCCAATCTAAGCTTCTCGAAATAACGAAGAACACCACACAAATTACAGCTCAGGGTTCCAGCCTGTGTGGTTCTCAAAATCATCCCGTGCAGGGAATGTTCATATATATTGTATATAGATATGTATTAAAAGTTTTAGTACTGCTTCATGTAAGATGATAAGGTAAAGAAACGATGAAGGCAATCCTGTTCAAATGTTTTACTTGTTCAAACTATAAACAAAACGAAACCATATACAGATACAATGTATACACACATATCGCACTTTCATATTGAGGGATTGTTATCAGCGAGCAAACCATAATTATTGATAACTGCCGCCACCATGTGTCACTTTAGTGTAACAATCAAAATGCATGACGAAATCAAACAACATGTTTATAACTTACCTCTAATGGCTTACTTTCCCCATTCAATGATTTCAAAGTAGTATGGCCATTGGCAGATTTGGAACAGGAATTTAAGGAGTTTGGTATATGACCATTTGTTTGACTCGAGCCATTGCATACATTTTTACTCAAATCATACCAAAGTGCACGTCTTTCGGCTAGACATTTACTTCTCCAACCTTCAGGACACTTCACTTTATCTAATGAAATGCTTTTTGATTTACTCTTGCATATGGAACGTGTATCAAAGAAACTGATACACTCTATGTTCATGTAGAGGGCATAGGTGAATAGTCGTGTGAATACTTCTTCGTTGACATCATTAGCCTCCGGTCCAATGATCAAATTGAGATGTTTCGGAATTTTGTTCAATTGCTTTTTGCATTTCTTCAGTAGTTCAAACTCTTTTTGCTGTCGTTTTGCTTGTGTTTGACATAGATCATATGACCACAAGGTAAAAGCAATTATACGTAAACGCACCCACAAACAAACTTTGTACAGGGAGAATAGAAAGTGCAGCGATTGCCACAAGCACTGGTAGATTTGGTTCACAATCATATCGTGGTACACTCGTAAAACATTAAAGACTTGGTAAATCAGGGAATGTAGTTATTATCTAGTAGTAGTCCATTAAATTTTCTTGGCTGTGTTCTCCTTATCTTCACTGGAAGTTTGCCTTTTTTTGGTAGATTAACCTAACTTGCAAGACCGTTGTGAATTAGTTAAATTATAATAATGTTAAATTTGATAATTTTATATACCTCAGAAATATCTTCATTTCTTCATTTATAAATTAATAAATTGCGAGAAAATCATTGTTCTAAGGTGAGATTAGAGATTCCCGGCGACAACAAGTAAATGACAGCTAAGGCCAGCTGAGACACGTTACCGTACCAGGGATGGAAAATAAGAAATTTGGTACGGTACCTCGATGTCCTTTCGGGCTGGAAAACACTTGCCAAGAATGCAAAAATGGGCAAGCAGTCGAATGCAATTTCAAGATATACTTATAGAAGGTAATGCCAAGACATATTAACCCAGATAATGTACAGAAAAAAGATTTATTTATTTTTTCGCATTTTTAATGCTTTAATCTATAATTTATACGTTTTAAATCACAAATCCTTTAATATTTTGTTTGCTGGACATGGCAATTTAAATAAAAACTAGAATGTCAATTTGACAGCGTACAGAAGTTTGACAGATGAGTGGGTATTTCAACCCCCAGAGAGTTGTATCGTACATTTCGTTGTTGTTGGGCAATTGACGCTACCTTCCATAAATGTACAATGCTCACAACCAAAACATGGAAAAATACTCTAATTCAGAATTGCACTGATCACCGATTCTGACAAATAGTGTACTGAATATTTGTTGTTGCTACTTGAGTTTCTCGTTTAAGCCTAGTGCTGACTTCGACTTTTCACACGAACAACTGTCAAAACACACTATAAAAAATGTTGACGAAGATAATGCGAACACATTCCGTACTAGTGGTACTAAGTTCTACGAAAAAAATAGTAGCGACATGTCGCTGCATCAGAACAAATTTCGCACAATTTTAGTTGCAAATGTAATTAACTGCTCACGAAATGGGCCGAATCAACTCAGCTTCAATACTTTTCTTTGTTGTGAGTTTTTGTTAGACCTTTGTTTGTGTTCCGACAAAGAAAAGAGTCCGTCGGATTTCACAATAATTTAACAGGCGTTTTAGCTGTGAATGGAGTCAGTACTAGGCTTTAGACGATAAACATCACACAAATCGGAGCTCCGAGTTCCAACCCGTGTGGTGCTCATAACCATTTCGTGTTTTTAGACATGATTGATGATTGTTGGTACATGTGCATGGCTGAATTATTTAAAGATTGTCTCATCTGTACAACCACATAAAAACCATATGTCAAAATCGCCATCTTGTTACCTAGCTGATCGACGTTTTGTCAACACACACACAAGGCGGATTTAAAAAGGTGGTCTCACTCGAACAACTGCTAACAACCGGCCAGCTTTAACGGTATTGAGATGACAGATTTTTGTTTGCATTCTCTTTGTTATCTTCTTTCTCGCATATTCTCAGCTAATGTAGGCACACGCATGACACAATTACCAGGTAGTGTACCATAAGCAGCTGAGTGCGAAGTGCACTATCTGGCAACGAGTTTTTGTTATGTGTATGCATTCTATTTAGGAACCAGAACACAAGCAAACAACGAAAAATGATGCGAACTAGTAACGTACTCAACATCAGAGTTGCACTAATCACTGCCTCTACCTGCAGATGAATATATCTTGGGCACACGTATACGAACACACGCACACAAATTTTTATGTGTGTTGACAAAACGTCGATCAGCTAGATGGCAAGATTGGTTGGTTTGTATTGTGTGAGTAACGGTTGGTATTCTATTCTGCATTCGGAATAGTTGCGGAAATCTTTAATTGTTCCACGAGCGGAAATTGACAGTTATGTTTTGTTTTTATTTTCACACCAAATACGTTTTTAACCGGCACTTATGATTTCATTATTATTTTTTGCAAATAAATAAAATAAAAACACCATTGAAACCAATAAAACAAAAATGATGTCGACAATGATGCCAAGGGTTGCCACCAAAATTACTTTTTGCCATTTTCCTCACTATAGACAAAGTACTACTTTTTTGGCTATTTTCCTCCGGGGTTTCGCCGGCGTTTTTTTATATTCTTATGGAGTTTGACAGCATTCCGCCTGAAAAGCTAAACAAAATACTCAGCTTTACACAAAAAATGGACGCGCTCGTCTGAGGGAATAAGTTAACCAACTCTCATCTTTGAATGCGTTTCAGGGTACAAAACATATGATATATATGTATTTGCAGTTCAAAAATTATTTTGCAGTTGGAAAATTAGAGAAATTACAATATTTTATGATTCCGTTAAAGTGTTGCTGAGTTCTATGAACAAAATAGTAGCGACATGTCGCTGCATCAGAATAAATTTCGCACAATTTAAATAACAAATATCATTAAATGCTCACGAAATGGGGTGAATCAAATCTGTGTTTGTGTTCCGTCGCATTTCGCAATTATTTAATAGGCATTTTCGCTGTGAATGAAGTCATACTAGGCTTTATCGACATTTTAATTTTTACATATGAACGTTCCATTACCTACATTGAAAACGCATCAAATTAGGTCTGCTTATTTTACAAGTTACCCATACATAGCTGTATTTCGGCGAATACAAATCGGTAAATGGATTTACTCCATATCGGTTGTATTGAAAGTGGTTTGTCTTTTGCTTTGAAACTAGTTGGTAACAAATACAAAAGATAATTATAAATAATTACATAAATATAATAACTTTAAGCTTCAAATAATACAGATACATTACCATAAAAATTAATGGGTAAATGTATAAATTCGTTGTATTTCATTCAGTCTCAATGTAATGGACTTGGTCTATTAGGTCAACGTAAGGGAGATATATTGGCAGCACTGCTTCATTTTATTTTTTGCAAGGTTCGCCATTCACAGTCACATCACACAGTGTTGGTTTGTTTTTTCGGAAGCTATTTAGCAATTGTGATAGTTTTTAATTTTTTGTGAATTCGGGTGAGTTTTTTTCTTGCACAAATTGATTATAAGAATATGCATTAATCATTGTTTGTTTTTGAAAACAAAGTTTGTGGGCAGAAAAAGTGCAGAGTGAAAAGTGTCAAGAGCCACAGAGAAATGGGCCAAGTCTAAAAATATATATTAATAAGTGTACATATGGAGAAAATGAAAAGCCGGCTGTCCGGCTGTATTATGCGGTTGTTGGTGTTGCGTTGTTAGTTGCTGCTGTGGTTTATGGGGGAGTGGGGTCAGTGGGGGATAATATTGCATGAAATTATTAATGGGTGGTGGCTAAAAATCTTCTTCACTTGATCGAATAAGAAAATCTCATAATGACAAAAACGAAAATTATTTTTAATTTGCGTTTTTATTATTTACATATTTTTTAAAAACACATACATACGAAGAGGATCTAAATTTGAAAGTGATAAAAACGTAGGCGTGTTCCTTTCCGATGAAAAATTGAAAAATCATGGTGGTTCCAAAAGCCCAAACTGTGAACATCGTACGTAAATATGTGCATACATAGATAAGTATCAATGTATGTGCTTACGTATGTACGTTTGCCGTCTGCATTATGTGTATATGGGACAGCTGTTATTGTGCTTCTTTTAGAATAATAGAAGAAAAAAGAACTTTTGCAAAGCAATGCTATTGCTGTTGGTTTCGCAATTGCGATGATAGGTATACAACTTTTTTGATCCTCTCTTTTGATGATAATTTCTTCATTAACCCTTCTTTTACTTGCACTAAAACGGGAGAAAATCTCTGTTGGTACATTAATGCGAGTGTGTGTACATACGATGCACTGCATTATTCATAATTTTGAGGTGATAAAGATCATTATGAGAAGTTTTCTTTGGAAAGTTAAAATTTGTTTATGTTTATGATGTAGGTATATATGAATGGTTTGATTTACTAGTGTTTCTTTTGGGTTCATTGTCATGGGACACTTGAAATATGTATGTCCAAGTATATAACTATGACTCATCCCATTGCTCAGTTTTGTTAATCGGTGTTCCTATCTCACTATCAAGTATAATTTTTTTTTAAATCTTTTAAAACCTGCAAACCCTACACATCCATACATATGTATGTCTTGTATGACGAGGGTTTATTGCAAAATACCAAAGCAATAGCCGCTGCTCAGTTCACTGACTCATCCTCTTTAAATCGTGCAAAATAAGTATATCAAATATAAAACATCAAATGAAAATGCCTTAAAAAAGATATTTGTCTCGTTAATAGATGCTTCTAATTGTTCTTGTATGTTACCACCTGAAGGTTCTATGTGTGTACTTTTGTCCCTAGTTACAAACGGGGTACATTTTGGCATCATCCCTAGTTCAATATGGATGGAGGCGGCTGCGTCGTAACGTAGATGAGTTAGACCTAGTCTGGTTTCCGAGCATAACAATTTGCCGCTGACGGTACTAGATAATTTTAAGCACCACATCGGGCTGGAACTTTGAACTCTGATCTGTGTGTTGTTTAAGCTATCATTCGTTCCTAGCTTACCCGCAGGGGCTTGACGGATATCGCTACGTCCACAAGCAAATATGTGACTGCTACAACAACAACCTTTGTCGACCTAGTTTCTAATGGCTGTTTTGATTCAAATTGAATCTCAATGATAAGGGACCTACATTTTATTGCCGAGTTTGAACGGCATGCCGCTGAACGACACCACTAAGCAGAGAAATTTTACACGCTGAATACCTTACAAACCATGGGTAACCACCGCAGAAATTTGTTTGTGAGGTTCTCACCAGAATTCGAATCCAGACGTTTTGTGTCATAGGTGGACGTTCTAGCTTCAAATTCACGGTGGCCTCCGCCGTCTTTTGCACAAAATAAAATTAACATCCAATGTCAAACCAGCATTAGTTCACGGCAGATTAAGCCCCCACAATTCCAATAAAGGATGCGATGCCAACGTGCTAAATGTGTGTCTGGCTTGTAATCAAAGATTTCATGACACACAGGGCACAGTTCAGTTAAAATTTCAGTAATACTAAGCCTAGCCACGTGTTACGCCGCCTTAGATGATTATTCAGTTTTGTTAGACCTGCTATGTTCATACATACATATGTCCAAATTATTAATTGCCATTTATCTGCTTGAACGCTTAAACTTTAGTTCTTAACAAGAACAAAACCAGCCAACCTACCAACTACTACTACCTACTAAGATAGTGCTCATATGTTTGTGGAACATTCGTACTATCAACTATCAAAATAGCTATAAATTATAAGTCGCCATATGTAGGCTAGAGAAGGAATATTAGAAAAATTTAAGTTTCTTTCATAACTCCTGAATAACGGTCTTACTGCGTCTCTGTCGTTCTTTGTGTGTTAGGGATCTTGCAAAAGCCAGCCAAACATTTTTTGTGAATATAATGGAATTGATTGAAAATGTAACATTTAATCATTCAACATCATTTCTATCGGACGACACCATCAGAAGATATACCATATACCTATTCGTTTTCGTTATAAAAGAAAACTAAAAATGAAAACAGAATTTTCACTCCAATTGCAAACGGTTATGCTTAAGGATTTCTAAACACCATCTTCTAGCCTATGCGAACAACTAATTATCCCAGTACATGTATAGAAGCGAACATGCATAAAAAAAGCCAACAATTATTGTAGTGTTATTGTTTTCTTTCATACTTTCATGTTTTTTTTTTTGTAGTTGCCAAAGCAATTGTTGAATGTTAAATGTTGAATGGTGTGCGATCATTGCATGGCAACGTTTGTTATCTAAGGAAAAATTGCTATGGAAAATGCCGGTTCCGTGCCACATGTGCTCATGAACGGTCATTGGTTTTTTGTGGTCTTCTTTTCCGTCTTGCATTGCAGGTTTCCTTATTAAGTGACACTATCCAATATATAATACATGTGTGTGTTTGTATGTATTCGGCTCGGTTTTACTTATGATGTGCTTATACAGAAATCAAACAAGTCATTTAAATCGTCGTTAGCGGTCAATGGCTATTAATTAATAACAAAAAATGGTTTTCACGTGATAGCATTTATTTAAGTTTTGGGGAATAAGGTTAGATTAACCTAAAAAAAAAAGATTTTTGATTTAATTTCACAAATGTTTCTTTGAATAATTATCTTCGACGATTCAAAAGATTTTAGTGAAATACCATGCTGCCAAAGTAACATACATATGTATGTGGCTTGATTAACAGTATGTTACTTCTAAATATCTTTATATAGATCATATAGGATCTTTGTTTTAGGTTACTATAAAAGTGGAACAAAAATGTCGCCCCTCTTAATATATAAAAAATGCATTACTCCAGTATACCCACAGGATTATTCTACACCAAGCGCACTGCGAATAAATGAATTTGGACACTTCTTGAAAATAGTTGCATATTTGGTACTTTTATCGATTATTCGGTCAGGTTATCGGATTTATTTGAGATTTAAAAATATGTCTTGCAGAAATGAAATTTATAGGTTAATTTTTATATAGATTTCGTCAAAATCAGTTTTTTTATTTTGTCGAAATTTTTGAAAACTACCTGAACCCAACTCGCTCGCCTTTTATGGAAAACAAATTTTGGATTAACATGTTTTTTCTTAAATCTTCAAAGCTTATAGTAGCCCATGTAAAATTACTTATAGGCTGATTTTTATATAGATTTCGTCAAGTCAGTTTTTTTATACCCTACACCACTACCGTGGTAAAGGGTATTATAACATAGTGCATTTGTTTGTAACACCAAGAAGGAAGAAAGATAGACCCATTGATAACTATACAGATCGACTCAGAATTACTTTCTGATTCGATTTAGCTATGTCCGTCTGTCCATGTTTATGTGTGTACAAACTACAGGTCGCAATTTTAATCCGATATTTGGTACAGACATGTTTTTCGGTCTAAAGACGTAGCCTATTGAAATTGGAAAAAATAGGTTCAGATTTGGATATAGCTCCCATATATATATGTTCGTCCGATTTGCAGTAATGCAATAAAATGGTAATTTTTTAACCGATTCTCACAAAATATGGCAGCAGAAATTTTCTTATGACTTTCGACATAACTGGTGTATTTCATAGAAATCGGTTCAGATTTAGATATATAGCTCCCATATATATCGACCGATTTGCAGTAATAATGCAATAAAATGGTCATTGGCTAATGATTCTCTTGAAATTTGGTACGAAGAATTTTCTCTTAGCTCTCAACATTTCTTGTGAATTTCATAGAAACCGGTTTAGATTTAGATATAGCAGATATATATATATTAATCGCCCGATTTTCACTTCTATGGTCACTGCAGTCGCATTTATTAACCAATCTTACCAAAACATTGTACAACGCTTTCCTCATCAACTATTCGAATTCTAAAAATTTTGCTTCAAATCGGTTCAGATTTAGATATAGCTCCCATATAGATGTCCGTCCGATTTTGGGAAATATTGCAATAAAGTGCTCATTTAATAATCGATTTGCTAGAATTTTTGCAGGAAGGATTTTCTTATGACTCTCGATATCACTGATGAATTTCATAGAAATCGGTTCCGATTTATCTGTCATATATGTATATCGCCCGATATTCACTTCAAAAGCCGCTGCACCGCATTTATTGGCCAATCTTGCCAATATTTTGCACATCGCTTTCCTCAACGACTACCACAATATCTGATAAGCTAAATACAGTCGGCACCGCTCGTCTTTTGTCCCTCCTTACTGGTTTTCTTTAATTTTGTCGAAATTTTTGAAAACTACCTGAACCCAACTCGCTTGCCTTCTGTGGGAAACAAATTTTTGTTTAACATGTTTTTTCTAACATCAAAGCTTTCACTAAAGAACTGTTTGGAATAAGAGAGGAAATCCAATGAGAGATTCCTACTATTCATATACATACATATATATACTTTTCATTTAAGTCCAATTCTTTATTGGGGGTCAGTTTTTGAAATTATCTTCAGACGCTTGGGCCAAAATGTATGTATATGGGAAAATATCGTACATTTAAGTCATGATCAGTTTACACGTACGAGTGTTTTTTTCTCGGAAGGGCAGCTACTTTAGACACATGTATCCTTCTTTTTCGCAAATACCCTTTATTGGGTCCCATATTGACCCGATCAGTTTAAATAACCACTTCGGACATTTAAGCACCATATTGCCATGATACGGAGGCCACCGTAGCGCAGTGGTTAGCATGTCCGCTATGACGCTGAACGCCTGGGTTCGAATCCTGGCGAGACCATCAGAAAAACAAAAAAAAAAAAGAAAAAAAAAATCAGCGATGGTTTTCCTCTCCTAATGCTGGCAACATTTGTGAGGTACTATGCCATGTAAAACTTCTCTCCAAAGAGGTGTCGCACTGCGGCACGACGTTCGGACTCGGCTATGAAAAGGAGGCCCCTTATCATTGAGCTTAAACTTGAATCGGACTGCACTCATTGATATGTGACAAGTTTGCCCCTGTTCCTTAGTGGAATGTTCATGGGCAAAATTTGCAAAAATTTGCATTGCCATGATCGACCTATCTATTCATATGAGGATGCCAAAATTGATTGTTAGATTCGTAGTTTTGGGTTAGTATAAAAGTCGAAAAATGCTCTTAAATCGCTACACTCAATTACGAGTTCAGGCGATTTTGAACATTGTAGTAGGGGAAATTGTGGGGCTATTATGGCGCAGAGGTTAAAATATACGTCTATTACGCTGAATGCCTGGGTTTCGAATTTTTGCAAGAACATCAGAAATTTTAGAAACGGAATCGTTTTTGAAGGAAACCATCGCTTTAAATCTCAAAAATCTGTGGTTTTTGTAAATTGGGGAAAAGTAAATGCTTCCTTTCATTACCCCTTATATCGATACATTATTAATAAAGGAATTAGTAGAAAACCCGGAGAGAACATCAGAAACAAAATCTCAGCTGTGGTTATGCTGGCTTACTAATGCTGGCTTCAATTTGTGCGGTACTTTGCCATGTAAAAACTTCTTCTCAAAGAGGTCGCACTGCGGCACGCCGTTCAGAATTGGCTATAAAAACGAAGCCCTTATCATTGAACTTAAACTTGAATCGTACAGCACTCATTGATAAGTGAGAAGTTTGTCTCTATTCCTTTATGGTATGTTGGTAGGTCAATTTGCATTTGCATTAGTAGAAATCAATATTTCTACTAATACATTTATTACATTTTTCTCTTCGTCCCAAAATCTAGTCCCAAAAGCAAAGCTATGATTTATTTCCCTTTGTAACTTAACTAACTATTGACCTATTATGGAACCCGTTTCGCCGTTAAATTCTAATAAAGCACAACCATTTATAAAAGTGTTAATGGTACCTCACCTTTTTTAATATAGTTGTAGATAGCGACAAAAAGCATAACTTATTATGTCAAATAATCATTAAATATGTAAAGGTTAATGTCTAATTTTTTTTGCTAACCAAAACTCCTCCTCCTTACTTTTTTGGAGCATAGCGGTAGCAACATAAAAGTGCCACGGAAGGAATCGTATTGTCTTAGTATCTGTATTCATGTGTGTATTTATTTGTTACGGTATTAATGGTATTATGGCCAACATATTTTTGGGAGAGGTATGATGAGGGGTTGGTCTTTGCTTATTTGGTCGGGCCAATTTGCGTGCTTGTGTCCATAAGAGTGCGACGTTACGGCTGCAGTCATGTGGCCATCCATTATGGTGCGTAGATGTAAGTCGTTTGCTTTGGATTATGTTGTGGATTTTTTGGCTTTTCCTGTTTGGCGTACAATTTTTCCATATCTACGAACATGTATGTTGTACCTTGCTTAGTATTCTCCTCAGTTTATCGTACAACACTGTGCTACAAAATAAATAGCCAAGTAAAAGCTTAAATTTAAAAAAGAAAATTTATATTTTTTCAGGAAAATTATTAGTTATTCTTTAATGGAAGAGAGATTTTGCTGAGTAAGGAAATTATAGGTTATAGAAATAAGAATTGTTAATGCAGTTTTTATTTTTATAGAAAATTTTTAAATTTTTTTAAAAAATGGTATTTTTTTAATTTTGTAAAGAATTTGTCAAAAAAATCTTTCATTAAAAAATATTTATCAAATTTGATCTTTAGAGAAATTTCTGTCAAAAAATTTAAAAAAAAAATGATTTCAATTATTTTTGTGTGTTTCTCTTTCGAGACGAGCTCAATGATCGGAGATTTTTTTTCTGCAATGGAAAACGAAAGCCAGAGATCACCGCACACACCAACCACTAAGAGACGCGTTTTGTCATTTGGTTAGAATAACTCATCGGTCATATTAAATGTGAATGTTATATTTATGTCGTACTTATTGCGAAAACGCCTCTATGATATAAACACAACATTACCCACACTCGACACAATGAGTGCTGTTATTCTAACCATATGACGAAACGCGACCCATAGTGGTTGGTGTGTGCTGTAATCCCTGTATTTCCTTTCTCATTGCAGAAAAAAATCTCGGATAATTGAGCTCGTTTCGAAAGAGAAACAAAAGAAAATTGTAAAATTAAAATAAATTTTCGCCCTAACAGGCAAAAAAACTTGAAAATTGTGTTGCAAATATTTAAAATCTAAATTTAATATTTATTTTTTCAAAATTTAATTTTACAGAAATTTCTATTAAAGTTTTAATATTAATAAAAAAATTAATATTAACAAAAATAATATTGGGTTGCCCCAAAAGTAATTGCGGATTTTTTAAAAGAAAGTAAATGCCTCCCATATTGTCCCGTTATACAATATGGGATTGTCCCGGTATACAGCTGTGTTCAAAATAATAGGTGTGCTACCTCCTTATATTTTGAAAAGTCAAATTTGTTGTAATATTCAAATTTAGTGATATTCTAAGGGTATTTAAGAAGTAAAATAACAAATATGAATTCATTTTAAATATTATATTTTTGATGCCATTGATTGTTTTCTTATTTGGTCACTCCATGGCCTTGTTCAAAAAAATAGGAGTATGATTGATTTGTTTTAAAAAATATGTAAACAGTATTAAATTTTAAACAACAAAATATGCCTTAAATCTGTTTCAATTGTTATGTTACAATTATGCACTGTAGATGTGCAGATTTAATAAAAAATATGTTATTACTCTAGAAACAGAAGTAATTAAGTTTTTATTAATAAAATTTCAAATATTGTGTCATTTGTTTTTGAGTTATATATCAATATTCCTATTAGTTTGAGCAGCAAATTTTTGGGAAAAATTTTATTCATTGAAAAATTTTAAAATATTGTAGCCCTAATAACATAATTTATTGTTGTATTTAGGGAATTGATACGTAAATAATCTTACGCACAAACACATGAATAAAACAAAAAACAATATTTCTTTTTTAGTTGGGCGTACTGCTATTTTTTTACACAACTGTACATGTCCATTAGGGGCCTAATTTTTAGGTGAGGCGACCCCAGGGAATTGACCCAAATTATTATATAAGTTTCGTACTTTACTCTCAAATACCTTTCGTTTGAGTCCCATATTGTCCCGTTCGGTGTACATGTCCATTTGTGGCATAATTTTCGGATTCTTCGAATTCTACTCTCAAGTACCATTTGTTTGAATCCCATGTTGTCCCGATCGGAATACATGTCCATTTGGCAATGGTTTATAGGGTCGGGCGGCCCCTTTGGGGCTTGGCTCAAATTTTTATATAAGTTTCGTATTGCCCGATCGGCAAATACTAAAATTTTTGGGCCGTTTTTGGGGTGGGGCGTCCCACCGACTTTTCGGGTTAAATCGTTATATCAAGTTTGTACTCTACTCTTAAATATCTTTCATTTGATGGACATATTGTGCCAATCGGTACCCGTTTGGATGGATTTTAGGGTTATTTGATCCCAAAGTTTTATAAAAATTTTGTGTTTTTGGGTTACCATGAGGGGGCATACAAAATTTCGCTTAAATGGATGCAACCATCTCCGATATCTTAAGTTTTTTAAAAATTGGGGTTAGGTGAAGGTTCCGCCCTCCTTGCAGGTATCACAAAATTAAATACCCCATTTTCTCTAGTTTCACCGAAGAGCCAAACTCTTCCGTCTGGGTAACCAGGTACTTGGTTCTGAAAATAGATATCAGGTTCGTGCTCAATTCTTAAATCCCTGTCATTTGATGCCCATATGGTAGGTAAACAGGTACTATGTAAGTGGTTTTTGGGGCATAGGCGGTTCCACTTGACCCCAGAAGTGGTTCGCATTCGCTATCTTCTCGTAAATCTCTTTCATTTGAGTCCCATATTGTGTTGATCGATTTTGGCGTGGGCGGTACCCTCCAGGTATTCATCTCAAATTTAGACAGAACATTTTTGTTGTAAGGTGTACAAACACGCTTTATCTCCGAGGTATAGCGTATTTCGAAGTAACATTTTAATTCTATAGAAAATTTTTTCAAAATTTAATTTTTATAGAAATCTTTTCCACCCTAGCGCAGAGGTTAGCATGTCTGCCGATGACGCTGAACGAATGGGTTCGAATCCCGGCGAGACCATCAGAAAAAATTTTTAGCGGTGGGTTTCCCCTCCTAATGCTAGCAACATTTGTGAGGTACTATGCCATATACCACTTCTCTACAAAGAGGTGTCGCACGCCGTTCGGACTCGGCTATAAAAAGGAATATAGTTGTTCTAAAATTGTTTATGAACTTGCTGATTGCATTCAGTAGGACATTCCCTCAATACTTATGAAATTTTTTCCTTGAAAGTATTGTTTTCATTGAGATTTTTGTAGTGTTTCTAAAAAGTAACCGTGAAAAATATGTGTTTTCAACTGTGAAAAAGGAATATAGTACCAGCCTTTTCTTAGAAAATTCAGTCAAAATTTGATTTTTGTATAAAATTTTATCAAAATTAGATTTTGAAGGAAAAAAGTGTCAAATGTCGGCCTGGCTATTTTTATATCTTGGACACTCCCACCCCATCTCTTCTGCTAATGGTCTCTGATTGAAACACTCACTCGATATAGCCAGTCTTAGTCGCAAAACGAACATGGGCATCTAATTACCAATTCTCATTATATAAGTATATATAGGTAAGTCTATTGCGAGGACAATAAGAATATATCATATGATTCTTCGTTTTGTGTATAATTTCCGTAGTGATGATCATGTGTCGGATTAGGCGAAACAATTTTTGGAAGTACCGTTTTCTGATTTTGTGAATATTAAAGTGTTATATATTTTTTATAAAATATGACATTTGGATTACCAATGCAGCGGTTGTGGGTTCGATTCCCGCCAGAAGCCTTTGTCTGTCGCTACAGTGGTATCACAATGGACTTAAAATTGTCTAAGTGAGTCTGTAAAAGACTGCCACTCTTACCTAACCTAACCTATTGCTTCGGATATCTGCAAGTGATGCAGAATGATATTTTGTAGTTTGGGTTGCAAAGATTTGGAATACATAGCGTATCGAATTGCTTGTTGAGCATATATTGGATATAAGACAACTTTTATTATTTTACGTTTGATTTCAATGCGTTAATTTAAATATTGCATGCTGCTAATACTTTTACTTAATTACCTGGCTAGGGAGCCTCTTTTGTTTACAATGGTTTTAAATTTTGTCACCGGTATTCACAAAACTTAATCCCGGCACGGAATAACTTATGAGCATTACGCAGGCCGGAACTTTGAGCGTTATCAGGCAAAGCTTAGCTGGGAGCTACCGGTCACGTCCACAGGCTGCGGATAGTGGCATGTTCCATACGGAGTAGCTGCAACTGCAGTCGCGGACAATCAGCGGTATGGAGTGGAGAGTCAGTGAGAGGACGAGTGGCACCGGCTCTTCCTTAAATACTGAGTGTCTATGATGCTCGATACGACAAAGCGAGTAATTGACGCCTTCAACCAATGGCCAATTTTTTCCCGCGGCGATCGGTCGTATAGACCGGAACGATCCTGCTCGCCTATAAGAGCTTGACGAGGATCTCCAACTGCAACTGCAAACGTGGCTATAATAACAACAGCAAAACGTAATGATTTGAAATTGATTTATTTGACAGATTTCCTTTATAGGACTGTCAAATAAAACTATTTTAAGGCTAAGTTTATAAACTAATTGTAATTTAATTTGTCGTTACTTAATTTTGTTTAATGTTTGATGTTTAATGTCTCCACTCCATACCGCTGATGTATGCAAGATTTAATTATGAGCCTTATTGGCTTCTTTATTATTAGGTTGCCCAAAAAGTAATTGCGGATTTGTCATATAGTCGGCGTTGACAAATTTTTTCACAGCTTGTGACTCTGTAATTGCTTTCTTTCTTCTGTCAGTTATCAGCTGTTCTTTTAGCTTGCTTTAGAAAAAAAGTGTAAAAAAAGTATATTTGATTAAAGTTCATTCTAAGTATTATTAAAAATGCATTTACTTTCTTTTAAAAAATTCGCAATTACTTTTTAGGCAACCCAATACATTTATAAAAATGAAATGAAAACAAAAAAGTTCAAGGTCACATAGATTCAGACAGATTTGAATTTTGGACCACACATCGCACACTTGACCACATACCACTTGGTACTATGCTTAGAATATATATCTATAGAACTTAAAGTGTAGTGACTATATGCCGATAGACTTGGACATTGGACATACCCAACAATACCTGTTTGTAGCCGAATCCCGAACCTCCTCACTCATGGCCTACAGATGAATATTTTTCCAAATCTTTACCAATTTTAATGGATTTCCCTTTGAAGCTCTTGAAAAGTAGCTCTTGGTCAAATTTCATGTTGAATAGTGTAATTAATTTTTTTACGTTATGTGGATGATTTGTCTTCATTTTCCGCAAAATGATAAACATTTTACTATTTGGATATTTCGAAATTATTTAGTATTTTTTTAAACGTCCATGTGTGTGGTCTTGTTTTGGCCATTTCGGTTTTGTGCGTTAACTTATAATAAAAAATAATAAAAAAAAAGCCTTAAGGTGTGGTTGTTGGGAATTCAGAGATTGTGTGTCTGTGTGTGAAAAGAAATCTCCTTTGAAAATTAAGGGAAACGATAACAAACCCAAAGCAGAGGTTTTAGGCGTGTGGAGGCCATCTCATATGTGTCACTGGAGCCAAAATGTTAAAAGTTTTTATAAGGGCCACATATTTAGATTGTGCAGGGTCAGTTGATAGAAGAGAATTGCCAGGACTTTACTTTAAATCCTCCATGCTATTTAACATTTTGTGATGGGGACTTTACATTGATGAGAGAGAAAATGAGAACGTGAGCAAAAGCAAGCAATAGAGAAGAGCCAAAAGCATGCGCATGTGATCTAAGGACTATGTGAATGTTCTATGATATTAAAAGGCCGCCTAAGTTTGAGATTCGGAAATTCCATGCATTCAGTTTGTTGGGGACACTTGTATACATAGGACGTTAGAATTTTTAAAGGGACTACCAACATATTTGTTTGTTTACAATTAAACAGTCAATGGTTTGGCTGAAAAGCAAAACATCTCTTAGTTGAAATACAAAGTAGTTTTATTTAACACTTTCTCTTCTCAGTTCAAAATAAGAAAATGTTCACGAAACGCCCAACTCTTCCCACTTTGCGTGAAACATTTGCAGCAGCCGCCTAGCTCAGTGAATTTGGAGAGCAGAGTTATTTGTTTGTGTGTGTGTATTTTTTTTTTTTTTTTTTGCCAAAACGATGAACCCCCAACAACAAGCAACCATCCACCTTTATCGTCATCATTATCATCACCTCAAGTCATTATCGTTATCAGCAACTATTGCCGCTATATAGCAGCAAACGCAGCATCGCCGCATCATCATCTTGTTGTACTCTTTGAGGCGAAAATACATGCTTTTTCACTAATTTCCTAAATGGTTGCGTTCCACCAGTACCTCTTTGGCGTTTGTAACAACAAGTAAACAAGTTTTGCTTAATTTAATATCCAAACGTGCCGTGTAATATTTCGCATTACTATCTATCTTTACAATCGAATCCAAAGTAATTTTTTTTAAACGCATTGCCATTGTTTCATTCGATGAACATATACGTGGAAAATGTACAAGAAAACGCTACAACGCAAACCAACGATCCCAGAAGACTCCATACAACAAACTCTCTAAAAGAAAAAGTGAAAAATTTTATCGAATGTGTTGTGTGCCTGTGTGTGTGTGTGTGCGTGTGTTTGTTTTCAATGCAAAATCCAATAAAAGTGATGATACATGATGTCACTTGGAAAAGGGCATTAATTGGTCTTCAAAACACAGCTATCCTTTGTTGTAGATTATGGACCAACCCAGATGTTGCTGGGCCCTGTTGATGCTGGGTGTTACGCTAAATCGCGCTGAAATTGGCCAAACTTTTGTGTATACAGAGTGCTTTTTTCCCAAAAGAGGAAAACATTAGTTTATGAATTTTGATAGGAGAAAATACAAATTTTCATATTTTCTTAAAATAGAATTTTACATTCA
Source organism: Stomoxys calcitrans (assembly GCF_963082655.1). Lineage (NCBI taxonomy): Eukaryota > Metazoa > Arthropoda > Insecta > Diptera > Muscidae > Stomoxys > Stomoxys calcitrans. The sequence continues at coordinate 11,148,097 of NC_081554.1, forward strand.
ACATAGAGTGTGGTATTGCTAAAGCAAGCAGTGTGTGTATATGTTGCTCAAGTACCTCTAGTCAAGATATTATAGTGTTTATATAGAATTTTTAGATATACAAGTCGGTATGTACTCGTATATATACAGATTACATACAAACATCAACACCCCACCTACTATGAAGAAGCATTTTGAGGTTCTGCTATCCGACCACCGGCTATTGCCTAAGGAAATAAAGTTCAATTAATTTTGTTTAGATATAATCCAATCACCCCCAGTCCAGCGAGTAGGCACCGCCCCTGCTGGATTTATGACTTTGCAAATATCAATTGAAATAAATATCAAAAGTGGTGCTTCTGGCTGCCTGGAAATTGCAAAAAAGAAATAAAATTCTTCTAATACGATATCGCAAACCCAAATGATATCACTCCACGCATTCAATTGCTGGATATTAGTTTTCTGGGCGAGGTTGCACAAAGCCACAAGAAATTGAAAATGTGTTTTTTTTATTCCTCTTCCATACAGCCAACAGTTTCCCATTTTATAATTGGGCGTGTAGCCAACCACGTGAAAAAGATGTTACATTGATAACAGAAAATTTTTTTTTGTTTATGCCTTGGAAAGTTTTTTCTTCTTCTACCCGGTGTTTTACTTTTCTTTTCGCACTGTTGGCCTGGCTTGACCTACTTTCGTAGCCAAGAACAACACTTGGATTCATTTCACAAGAAGTCTATGGGTATTAAAAGCATATAACTAACTCCTCTTGTCAAGCAAGGTGTTTGGCAGTATTTGAGATCCGAGTATAAGAGAGGGTTCTTGTCCTTTTGTGTTTATGTGAGTGTGAATGAACTGTCGGTGAATGTATGTCTAGTTGTAAGCGAACCATCGAACCGAGCCTTTTGACCCCATTGCAATGCATTCATACATGCTTAGAAAGAAAATGAACTCGATTATAAAAAAGGGCAAGTGTGGTTGGTTTACAGTTCGGTAGGGGCAATTACTGTTTGTAAAAGCCGAATAAATTAAAACTTTTCAACTAAAGCTCTAAACAAAAAAGTAAAACAAAATTTTTACTTGTCAGGACTACTCTAGCTTACGTTAACCACATGTCTTAAGCAGCGCAACTTCAGGGACTTTTCTGGTATTTAGGTTGATTAAGGCAAACGATTTTTTTTTCATTGTTTTATGTTTTTATATTTTTTTATTGATTTTTATTTTTTTATATTTTTTTTATATTTTTTATATTTTTTTTATATTTTTTTATTCTTTTTTATATTTCTTAAAAGTATTAAATAAAGTTTTTGTTTAAAATTATTTTAATTTTTTGGAATTTGTGTTATTTTAAATTTTTTATCTTTGTATTTTTTATATCTTCGTATTTTTTAATTTTTGTTGTACCATCCACCATAGGACATCGTAATACTTATCTGAGACCCAACAAAAAATATATATTCTTGACTGTCAAAGTCGTTTTAGCAATGTAAGTCTGACTGTCTGTTGAAAGCAGGCTAACATTCAAAGGATTAAAACTAGGCGCTTGAAATTTTGCATAAATACTTTATTTTAGTGTAGGTCGGTTGGGATTGCGATTGGACCATATAGGTCCATCTTTTGATATGGCTGCTATATAAGCCGATCTCGGATCTTGAGTTCTTAAGCTTCTGGGGGGGGGGGGGGGGGGGGGGGGGCAATTCGTTTCCGATTTTGATGACATTTTGCATACCTGAGTAAAAAAAGTTTGTATGGTCAGATGCAATAATTGGATCAGCAAAATGGTTATATAAAATTAGATCTACTTGTATCAAATTAGATCTAATTGGATATAATTAGACGCAATTGGATCTCGAAATTGTCCCAGATATAAAAAGATCCAATTATATACAATAATATCAAATTGGATCTTAAATCTTAATTAAAAAAATCTGTTTTTTTTTAAACCCACCACCGTAGCATAGGGGGTATATTCATTTAGTCATTCCGTTTGCAACACATCGAAATATCAATTTCGGACCCTACAAAGTATATATATTTCGGATCGTCGTTAAATTCTAAGACGATTTAACGATGTCCGTGTGTATGTCCGTCCGTCTGTTATAATCACTCTAAAGCCTTCAAAAATTGAGATATTGAGCTAAAATTTGGCACAGATACGTCTTTTTGAGGCACGCTGGTTAAGTTCTTGAACGGGCCAAATCGGACCATATTTGGATATAGCTGCTATATAGACCGATCTGCCGATAAAGGGTCTAATGCCCATAAATGCGTTATTTCTTATCCGATAACGCTGAAATTTGAAACAGTGAGTAGTTTAAGGCTTCCCAACATAGGATAGAAATATGGTTCAGATCGGACTATATTTATACATAGCTGCCATATATACCAATCTGCCGATAAAGGGTCTGAAACCCATAAAAGCTCTATTTATTACCCGTATTCGCTGAAATTTGTTACAGTGGCTAGTTTTAAGCCTCCCGACATCTGACCTAAATATGGTTCAAGTCGAACTATATTTCGATATAGCTGCCATATAGATCGATCTCCAGAAAAAAGCCCATAAAAGCTTTATTTTTTATCCGATTTCGCTAAAATTTGAAACAGTGAGTAGATCTCAACATAGGACCAAAATATTGTTTGGATCGGAACTTGTTAAGATATAACTGCTACAAAGACCGATCTGCCGTTAAAGGGTCAGAAGCCCATAAAATCACTATTTATTACCTGATTTGGCTGAAATTTGAAACAGCGGTTAGTTTTAAGTCTTCCGAAATCCGTCCCAAATATGATTCGGATCGGACTATATTTAGATATAGCTGCCATACAAACCGATCCCCCGAAAAAGTCTGAAGCCCATAAAAGGTTTTTTATCTGATTTCGCCGAAATTTGAAACAGTGAGTTATTTTAAGCCTCCCGACATTAGACCTAAATATGGTTGAGAACGGACTATATTTAGATATAGCTGCCATATATTAAGGGTCTGAAGCTCATAAAAGCTTTATTTATTACCCGATTTTATAGAAATTTGAAATACAAAATTCAACAGTGACTTATATTCATTAAACTACTAAATGTCCGTGCCGAATTTAGCTGCATAAGTTATCCAATTTTCACCGGATAGTGACGAAAAGGGGTTTAAATATATACCCGAGTTGGTGGGTATGCAAAGTTCGGCCCGGCCGAACTTAATGCCTTTTTACTTATTTTATTTAAATTAATGGGCTTGCAATGTCTGAATAGAATATATTTCTTAGTGCATTGTGTTAACTTTGCTGCACTGACTGCTATACGAACTGCAAACGTACCACAGCATTAGATAATAATAATTTTTGTTATGGGATGTTTGCTTAGTATTTGCATTAAATTTTCACTTCACATTAGGAGACCAGAGGATTCAGGGTGATGTCTATAAACGGTTTTATTTTATTGCCACTTTTATCGAAATTTAATAAAAAATACAAAAGAATGTTTGACGATATGACAGGGATGTGTTGCATGGTGTTATTATTCATACGTATAATTGTTAAGAAAGTTTATTGACTTGGTTTTTGGCTCTGAGTGAGTTGTTGAAAGGGCTACCGTATTATAATATGCCCAGTAGTGTAAAAGGAGAATAATGGGTCGAATATGGATGGCAACCCAACTTCAGTTGCGTTGCCAACGGCCAAAATCGTTACAGAAATGTTCATTTTTGCATTGAGTTACGTACTTTTTCTTAGTAGCTGAACTGTAAAAATACTAATATTGAATAAAATTGACGAAAATTTCCAACTTTTGCTAATTTTTACTTCGTGGTTTTGTCTCCTGGCAACTCAATTGTAGTCGAGTTGCAATCCATTAACGACCCATAAAAATTATAGTTTTATTAAAAAGAAGGAACACTGTTTTTGTTTAGTGAACCTAAAACCATATGCCTTATATTAATTTTAAATAAATTTATTTACTTAAGTTCAAAAAATAAAGTCATTCAGCATTGATATAAACAAAATAAAACAAACTTAAAAAAAATGTTTTCCTGTTGTCGTGCAAATCCCAAAAAATCGAAAAAATCAAACGAAATTAATGGTGGCGATAATAAAGACGCTGAACAAAACACCAATGAAGAAATTACAAATAAAACAAACGAAAATAAAACACTTATAATACCAACGATTACCATTGAAAATGGTAAAGCAACAACGACTGATGATACAAAAGCCACAACGAATTCCATAACAAATAGTCAAAACCCTGAAGTGAATGGCAATAACATAGTGAATGGCAATAGTCAAAATGATAGTAAAAACGATGACAAAATTGAGATTGGCAAGGAGGAGACGGAGGTGGTTGTGTCAAAAAATTCGGAAATAAAGATCGAGCAATCTTTGGCGCAAACGGAGACTGTGACAGAAACAGCAATAGATATTGAATCCAAGGATAAGACAGCTGAAGCAACAGGCCCAAAGGATGTTGTAAATGGTATTGGTTAATTTTCTTTCCTTTGATTAAAATTAAAATCTAAAGTTTTGTTTTTCAACACCTTTTATATGTTTGTTATTCAGCGGGAAGTATTGGGTGTTGCAAAAAAATTATTGAAATTTATACAGAAAAAAATGAAAACTTTTTTAAGAAAAAAAAAAGTTTGCTACAACAGGCTAAATATCCCATAAATGCCGCCAAACATTGGTGACAATAATTTTTATAATTCCATAAATTTTCAAAAAATTCATAAAATCGGTCAGAAAAAATTAACAACAATTTTGCTTTTTTTCTGTTTATGGAATTTTTAATTTCATTTTTATTTTTGGTCATTACAAACTTCATTTATTTCCAACTATCACAAATACTTATTTAAATGCCAGCATTTGCACATATGTATATTCAAATGAATTCGTTTTCCAGTTGACAATGGGAGAATTCATCCGCATGATGAACATGCTAAACAAAACATGTTATGTGATTACAATAACTCCATTATAAAAAACATTTCTTGTAACAAAGATGATGAGGAAGATGTTATAGCACAGAGTAAAACTGAAAGTACTAATCCAAGTCTATCATCGTCTTCGACAACAATGAAGATGACAACGACAGCGACATCATCGTCAGCGGAAGATGAAAGCACAACATCAAATCTAACTCAACAGCTAGCAAATAGTTCTTCCACAACTGATAGTACAGTAGTTGCCGTCGCAACTAGCCATACAAATCATACAAATAATGCACCAACAAAATCATGCCTATCGCGTCACAATTCCACACACCAGTCTATTAAGAAGCGTGTCAACATTAGTGTGCATGCCGAAATTATAGAACCGGAACCTTTCCCGCCGCCGCCATTGTCTCAGCTACCACATCAAACGGCATCTGTGGGTGATGAGGAAGACGATGTATTTTCCGATTCATTGCCACCACCAAAACGTGATAGTATGTGTGCGCCCTATATTGAGCGCGATGATGATATGGATGACATTGTATCGGAATCGTTAGCTTATGCACATGGTTTACCGCAATGGTTTAATGATGAACGTCTACATGAGATGTAATGAAACTTTCAATGGAAATTGAAATCTTTTGATTATTTGTTTAATATTCATATCGATCCCTAGGTTTAATGCATTTATTTTAAAGCCCAGGTTGAGGATGTAGTAAGCTAGTTCAGTATATAACACCTCAAAATATAAATCTGCGACCCTATACATATTTTGTGGATATGGATCTTGACATTCCAACTCCATCAGTTAAAGTACGCCAGTCCGTCTGATATTCCACATCCGATTGTATTTTGTAGGATGTAGGTCATAAGCGATTGCAAATGGGTCATATCGATTTAAATTCGTATATAACTTTCATATTAAACAGACGTCCGATTTTACTTCTTGTACAAGTTTTCAAGTTTCACCTTTTTTCGATTGTAGAAAATCGATATTTTGATTTTAAAGTTTTTTTTTCGAGTGTAAAAAAGTTAATGTTTTCGTCTCTTCAACTTTTGACTTTCATCGGCTTAGCCGACTACAGAAATTTAAAAAATTATTTTTCAATTTAAAAAATCTAGTTTTGACTTGCAAAGTCAGAATGGATCTGATGACCTCAATGTTTTTAATATTTGTTGCTTTTTGTATTGATTCAGCAACATTCGTACTACAGCATCTGTCTCAGATGTTGGAGTGTTGTTCTTATATGACAGTTTCACCTTGAATGAAATGAGGTAAAAATACGTCTTTTATAAAATTAATAAGTTAAATCAAAATCAGGAAAAATATGCGTCTTTTAGGAAATTGCTCTGCATAAGCAACTTTTGGATTTCCTGACAATATTTTGTTTGTGTTAAAATTATTCACATTTGCACAAGCAATGATTATTTAGGATCTTATTTTTCGTTTCTAATTTTTTACGCAAAATGTCAACTCATTGAATAACCGTAAGCCGACTTTTAAATCTCTAATGTAAGCCTTAATTTTTTATCAGATTTGGCTGAAATTGGTCATATGTATTCAGCAACATATACTATCTCCGTATAAACCAGGTTTGACTTCGTAAAGCCTTATACTTCTGCCAAATTTTCCTTCTTCAAAATAGACCTTTTTTTTTCCTTCAAATTTTCCTTCTTCAAATTTAAAGTCTCAGATCAAGGAATTTATGAGTAAAATGACAAACATCGATTGGCTTTAGTTGAAATTTAATGCCAAAACTACAGAAAAGTTTTACTCTACCAGTTCAAATTAATCAAAATCAGCTGTTTGTGATCAGCTGATTAGATAACTAAACCAGTGACAAATTTTGTTAATGTTTTGTACAATTAGTTTTATTTCGCATTTCTAATAACCCGTTATGGGATTTTAGAAACGGTTTTTTTTTTTTCATACACACTTCAGGATCGACATGAATCAATAAACAAGAGTTTCAACTATTTATAAGTTGTTAAATAAAAACTTCTGGGTTTTTATAGAGGCTGCATTGAACCACCTGTAACACCAGTGGGGCGCGATGAGCTTGAACTAAAACGACAAAGGCTCTATGAAGACTTATTGCGTGCAGCACAGGCTGCTGTTGGGCATAGTACACGCTTTCAGCCACTTGAATTTGGGACAACGACATCTTGCGTATTGCCACTAGCACCACCAACACATTACGAACGTTGTGGGGGAGGTGATTAAGAGACATAAACATAAATACAACTGTAGCTGTGTAGTACATTTTGTCTTCTTGTAGTTTTGTTTTTTTGCAATGCATCCTCATGCGGCAACTGTATTAAGTTTTTCATTGCATTTCATTCATATTCCTTTCCCTATTAAGATGTGCTACCCCATTTCTATTTGCGTACGAATTCTTCGTTTTGTTTACTTTTTAAGAATGTGAAATGTTTTTGCTATTGCGTTGCGTTGTATATTTCATTTTAGGCCAGTTTATGTTTGGGCAATGTGTGAAGAATAGAAAATTTAAACCCCATAATCATTCACCATCTCGCCTCCCACTTTAACACAACACGAATTTTTTGTGTCATTAGACAACAACGACGACTACGACACACATTAAAAATAGAATTCCATTTTCAATGAAAACTATGAAAATAATAGCATACCGAAACCTAAATATCCATGTAAAATACCCTTACCCCAGTATTTTTATAGCTTTCATTGTACAACATATTTTTCGTAGTGTCTTTGCAATAGAATAAAAATTTTAAGTTATTTTCAAATTTAAATCGAAATTTTGATTTTCTGAGGGTTATAAATACAGAATAAGAGCTCATTGTTTCGATTAAACAGATTTTTAGTGTCTTTAAGTGATTAAGAGACATACACATTAATAATTCGTAGCAGTGTAGTACATTTTGTCTTCTTGTATTAGTTTTTTCAATGCGCCCTCATGCGGATGTAGCTGTACTCGAATAATTTTTATACCCTACAACACTACTGTGGTACAGGGTATTATAACTTAGGGCATTTGTTTGTAACACCTAGAAGAAAGAGAGATAGAGCCATTGATAAATGTACCGATCGACTCAGAATCACTCCCTGATTTCGGTCTGTCCATGTTCATTTGTGTACAAAGTACAGATCGCAGTTTTCATCCGATCTTCTTAAAATTTGGTACAGTCATGTTTTTTTTGGCCTAGAGACGAAGGCTATTGAAACGGGAAAAAATCGGTTCAAATTTGGATATACCTCCCATATATATGTTCGTCCGATTTGCAGTAATAATGCAATAAAATGGTCATTTGTTAATCGATTCTCTCGAAATTTGGATGGAAGGATTTTCTTGTGACTCGACATTTCCGGTTTATTTCCTAGATATCGGTTCAGATTTAGATAAAGCTCCCAAAACTTGGTACAACGCTCGAAAACGGTTCAGATTTAGATATAGCCCCCATATTTATGTTCGTCCGATTTACAGTAATATTGCAATTATATGGTCATATGTTAACCGATTCTCTAGAAATTTGACAGGAAAGATTTTCTTTGTACTCTCAACATTACTGGTGAGTTTCATGAATATATTGGGTTGCCCAAAAAGTAATTGCGGATTCTTCATATAGTCGGCGTTGACAATTTGTTTCACAGCTTGTGACTCTGTAATTACATTCTTTCTTCTGTCAGTTATCAGCTGTTACTTTTAGCTTGCTTTAGAAAAAAAGTGTAAAAAAGTATATTTGATTAAAGTTCATTCTAAGTTTTATTAAAAATGCATTTACTTTTTTTTTAAAATCCGCAATTACTTTTTGGGCAACCCAATAGCTCTCATATATATATTTCGTCCGAAATTTTGCAAAAGGCTTTCCTCGACGACTGCCACAGTATCTGCGAAGACTCCCGACATTACTGGTGAATTCCATAGAAATCGTTTCAGATTTAGATATAGCTGTCATATATGTATATCGCCTGATTTTCACTCCAACCAACCTTGCCAAAACTTTGCACAACGCTTTCTTTGACGACTATCACATTATGTGATAAGTTTGCTCGAAATTGGTTTAGAAATAGCTCCCATAAATATGTTCCTCAGATTTTGGGTAATTTGCAATAATATTGTCATTTGTCAGCCGTAGTTTGTTTAATAACCCATCGGAAAACATCCGCCGAGGTCCATCAAAATTGGTTTATAGCTCCCACATTGTACTTATAGGGAAACCATCAAAATTGGTTTATAGCTCCCACATTGTACTTATAGGGAAGGTGTAGGGTATTATACAGTCGGCACCGCCCGACTTTTGCCCTTCCTTACTGGTTTTACTCTATGTATGTACGCATAGTAGTTTTACTCTATATCACAATAGATTCTTATAGATGAATGTTCACTCTCTCCAACAAATGGCAACCACGAACAACGATTAGAAATCTGACGTTTTCTTTTGTTTAATTCTTAAGAGGCACCCCGTTCGCACTCGGCTATAAAAAGGAGGCCCCTTATTATTGAGCTTAAACTTGAATCGGACTATACTCATTGATATGTGGGAAGTAAGCCCCTGTTCCTTAGTAGAATGTTCATGGGCAAAATTAACAAATTTACAAAAAGAAACTAAAAAGTACGTTAAAAAGTGTTTTGTAAAAATAATTTAAAGTTTAAAAGCACAAAAGTGTCCGAGTGAAAACAAGCTAAATCAGATTCATTATTCATACACAGTTCTGTTTAAATTCGGTCTTCTCTTAGGTTTCTGCGTTCACTTCTAATTTTTGTAGTTGGTGTATCTTAAAAGAGCCGATGGCAGATCTACCAATTGAACATCTGTGCTCTATACATAGAAAAATATGAGTTATCGACAGTAATCGAAAACTTATAGTTTTCCAGAGACATTGTATATACTCTAGATATGCAAAGAATCTGGGACCTTATTCCGTTATCGAGCGAGTATTTGTTTAAAAATTAATTCTGTTCCGTAAATACTAATTGGATGATGGCTTGCGAATGTAATTTGTCAAAAATTATCGAAATCGGGATAGAAACAAAATCGATCATCTCAGCATATTATACCATCTCAAAGGTATACAAAGCAACTGGTTGTTGTTTAAAATATATATGACAAATAACAAAATAAAAAAACTTGTTTTAAACAATATACAATTGTTTTTCAACGATATATTACAATGTTTGGCTCTTTCGTCCAGCACATTCTTGTTCTGCAGAACATTCGATAACACAGGCTAATTGCCGATAGCTTTAGTTATGCAATTTGAAGGACAGCTACATTGAAAGTTTTTTACTGCATTTTTAATGAATAAAGTTGGTTTTTTAGCAACAATCAATCGATGTACATAATGTTCCCAAGTATTCCGTGTTAGTTTGACCCCATTATCTAATTTTGTAATAAATTAGATTTAAAGTTACAAAAGCTTGCCTAATACCTCTTTCGATAATGTGCAAGCTTTTGTTAGTTTCAGTTAAAAATTTCAAATTTAATTTTCTTGTTGTAGTTAAAGTTTAAAACAAATATTTTCATCTCCATCGTCATCACTAGCTGTCAGTTTTGTCAGTTTCTATTTGTGTGTGTGTTTTTTTTTATTCCTCCCCTTGCTTCAATCTTTAGAAACGACCCTACTTGATGTTTTGAATCACCACAGTGTATTTATTGTTGTGACTCATTTTTTCAATTATTTGCATGTTTTTTTTTTCATTTCTATTAATCACACATAAATTTAATTTATCTTATCACCGCAATTTGTTGTGGTGGTAACTATTCGAACAGCAATGACTTTTTCGATTTTTCGTTTATCGCATCGTTTACAATTAAAGTAAACTTAAAATTCGATTCACTCACTCATTCCAGTAACTCAGTAACCGTGGGGAAAGGTAAATAGTATATGGAGTAGAATTTGATATCAAAGTGTTCTTGAATTTTTCCAATTCTCTTACTAAAAACTATAAACAGACTTCTAATATGGCAAGGTTTGGGTATGTTAACCCAATTCCATATACATACATGTGTCAAATCCATAATTATCTATAAAATTTGAAAATCCAACTTATATATTTTGAGTATTGTTTTGTTTATGTGAGTGTATGTCATGTCAAATCTATAGAGAGTTCTAAGCAGTGAACGTAGGTCGCTCTTAAAGTTTTGCGTCATCTTTTTTTGTTAGAAATTTAATAAAAAAAATACTATTTTATAACTTTAAGACAAGAAAAATTTTGAAAATGTTTCTGACACCAATGTTTGCATACTTGTTTTTAAAGTTTTATTCTAATGAATTTTCAAATGAAAAATTGTTGATTTGTACCACAATAAAAATTAATTTTGGAAAATTTTATCCCATAATAAATTTAAATGTTATTTTCTGTAAAAAAACTAAAATATTTAAAAAAGACTGAATAAAAATGGAAACTAAAACACAATATAAAATTTAAGACAAAAATAAAAATATATACATAAATAAAAAAAATCTAAAAAATATAAAAACAAAATTAAAAAAGTAATTCGAATTTTTAATACAAAAAGCAGGATTTGAAAAATAAGAAGTATTAAAACCATAAAACACATAGGAAAAAAAATGTAATTTGAAATAATAATTATTTTTTATAAAATATTAAAAATATAAAGAACCTAAAAATTTTTAAAAATAAAACAAGAATTAAGAAAAAGGAACTGAAACATATTAAAAAAAGCACATTAAAAAATTAAATATTGTAAATATGAAAATGTGTATTAAAATAAGCTTTGAAAAATATTTTTATGTAGAAATGTTAAAAACTTGCAAAAAAAGCAAGCAAAAAAATGTAGATAATAAAAAAAAATTATTATTTAAAAAACAACAATTCAATTAAAATTAAATAAAAAAATTAATTAATTAAAAAAATTTAATCGATGGAAACTTTCATCGGTAAGGGCTGCCGCCTCAGTGTACAACACAAATATTATATGAAATAAAATAAAACAATTATATGAAATAAAAAAAATATATATTAAAAATAAAAAATAAGAAGAGAAAAAAAATGACGTTCTGAGTCGATCTAGCCATGTACGTTCATCTGTCTGTCGAAATCACGATAGCGGTCGAATGCGTGAAGCTGACCACTTGAAGTTTTGCATAACTACTTAATATTGATGTAGGTAGTTGGAGTTTGCAAATGGGCCATATCGGTTCAAATTTAGATGTAGCTCCCATATATACCGATCTCCCGATGTGATTGGTCCGATTGGGCTGAAAATTTGCATATAGTGTTCTGTTCGTAGTCTATCCGTTCAAGATCTATTTTTTTTTGGCTGGCATTTACCACAGGGTTAACAACCAAACCAATGGTTTTCCAAATTGTTTATTAGCTGAGTTGAGAAAAAACTTCAGATTTTTTGTGTGTTCCTATTTTCGCGAGTGCGAATTACTTTATTAATATGACTTTCCACAACAAAAAGTTATTAAATCTTAAATTTTTATACCCACGACTGTAGGATAGGGGGTATAATCATTTAGTCGCTCCATTTGCAACACATCGAAATTCAATTCAATTCAATTTCCGACCCTACAAAGTACATATATTTCGGATCGTCGTAAAATTCTAAGACGGTTTAACGATGTCCGTGTGTCTGTCCGTCCGTCCCTCTATGCGTCTGTCTGTTGTAATCACTCTACAGCCTTCAAAAATTGAGATATTGAGCTGAAATTTGGAACAAATACGTCTTTATGATGCACGCTGGTAAAGTGCTTGAACGGGCCAAATCGGTCCATATTTAGATATAGCAGCTATATAGACCGATTTCGATTTTTATCCGATTTCGCTGAAATTTGTAACAGTGAGTAGTTTTAGGTCTCCCGACATCCGTCCCAAATAGATTTTTGTATTTTTCCCATTCATAAAAATACAATACCAAATAACCTTGCCCTTAAGATTTGTTGTCCAACCCACGTACACGTATTAACTAAAATCAGAAAACAGACGTTTATTTATGTGTGGTTTATTGTACGTAATAATTACTACTGGGCAGCAGCAACACTTGTAATGCCAAGCAATACAAACATACATGAATGAATGTACATACATTAAAAATCGATCATATTCTTCAAAAGTGTAATAACTGAAAAATTATGTAGTTTTGTTGGCGAGTGAACAAGAATAATTTTATTTTCCATAAAAGGCGAAGAATTCACTATCAAGATTCAAACGTTGTTGTCAATTTTTCCTTTTTCCATTTCATATTTCTTTATTATTCCACTATAAAAAGGCCATTGAAGTCCATAAAAATATATATTAAAAAAAATATAAATGACGGCAAATTGAATTAACAATTCTGTAATTTAATATTATTTTTACAATTTTTTTTAAAGTTTTTTTTTTTTTGTTTTGCCCTAATAATTTGTAAATTTTTGAGTTATGACACTCTTGTCCCATATGAGCGATATATAAAAATACATATACCAGTAACATTGTCATCAATCGAGACTTTTTGTACATTAAAAAGAAAAAACAATACACATTTGTAATGAATCAGCCATCGCCACCGTAGCGTTAAAACAATTTTTTTTCACCAGCGAGATTTTGTTCAGCGCATTTCTTTATACAACGAGAACGTCAGTCACTTAGGCGACCAACACAAAGTGTAGATTTCGTTTTAAAAATAATCATATATGGACTATTTTTTTCCTAATTTATTAGGCCATAAAGTGTTCAGTTTTCAAGGTGGAGTGTTCTTTCTTGTGTTATCCTATATCTTTGGCCAACATCACCCAACCCCCCATAGAACTTGAAACAGTTCTAAGGTGTGTTTCCGTACAAAGTTAATGGGTCAATCACTTAGTTCTTGCTATGGCAGAACTTTAATTATTCACGACATTAAAAATTGCAACAATCCAGGTAAAGAAACCACAAGGAGACAAAATCTAATCCACAAGACAGGTGTATGTTTTTTTTCTCCTTTGGGTGTGTGTAATTTGTAAAAAAATCTTGTAAGAAATTTAAAATGGAAAATTCCAAGTAAAAAGACATTTTTGTGTGGGAAACCAAGAATCGTGTAGAGCTTTCAATAGACTGCTTCTCCTCCACATCTTTAAATTGTTTATATGTGACGTTGCTAGATTCAAAAATTTCAAAATATGTGAAAAAGCAAAAAGTACATACAACGAAATAAATACAACGATATATTAAAGAGTAATCTATAGGAAGGTATACAAACCACTGAGAACTCAATGCTTTGTCTTCATGTAGTGAAATAGTAAAGTAAAATTAAAAGAGATTAGTTTAAAAAGTTTTTTACATTACCCCTAAGATATCTATCTTGAATACGGTTAGATTACAAACTAAGATATTTCAAAAAAAAATCACAAGATAAGTTGACTGCTTGTCCAAATCCTCGTTTTATTCTTTATTGCTCGGAGCCCATTCCCTATTTTAAAAGGAATTATTCTTCAATGAAAAGAAAAACTGTTGAATTTACCGCCAGATTATCTATTTTCAACTATTATTGATCAGCTGATTTTTGATGTATGCTTTTATTAAGATGGAATTACACGCTGTCATATTAAAAAAAGTTTTCTTTCTGCTATTAAAAAAGCTATTAAAAATTATATATATATATATATTTAAAAATATAAAATATTTTAAAAAAATTAAAAAAAAAAAAATAAATAAAAAATATAAAAAGCGTTAAAATGTAAAAAAATTTAAAAAAAGGTTTTAAAATGTATAAAAAAAAAACTATAAAAAAATATAAAAAAGTATAAAAAATATAAAAATTTTAATTACTTTTTTTTAAATAAAAACAAAATAATAATTTTAATAAAAAACAAACATATTAGGTTAGGTTTAAAAGGGGGTGCAGATATTAATCCGCCCCATGCCACTATGCACATACACCGAAGCCAGTAATCGGCTTGTTGTTCGCTCCAAAAAATATAAAATAACCTCTAAAAAGAAAATTTTAAGTTAGGTATTCCGTGTACAAAATCCTTAATTGTTTTCAATACCACTCCCTTAAGTTCCTTCATGTCTGGTAAAGTGTCTCCACCTAAGTGCCGGTATTTGTTAGACGCGATAGCCGGGCAATGACAAAGGAATTGCTCCAACGCCTCACCATCTTCCCCGCTTACCCTAAACATGCATCACTTGCCGCACCGATTTTACATAAGTGGCTCGTAGTCCTATGTATCCCGTTATGATACCAATAGCTATACTGACCTCCTTCCTACTTCCTTTCTGCTTTGTCTTCTCACGATCTATCTATACGATCCGTCCTACCGACCGTATCGTTGTTCCACAATGTTGCATGCGCATTCGTTGCCCACTCCCTTAACTCGGACTGCGTCGACCCGAAAGGTTGCGGGTTAACCAAGTTTATTGACGGCAGTCCTCTGGCCTTCACCGCCAAATCGGCTGCCCTTTCATTTCCCCTTACTCCATTGTGGCCCGGCACCCAAACGATGCTAACTTTCGAAGGAGTAAAGCTAGGCGCTGGAAATTTTGCACAAATACTTTTTATTAGTGTAGCTCAGTTGGGATTGTAAAATGGCCGAAGCGGTCTATGTTTCGATATAGCTGTCATAAAAACCGATCTTGGGTCTTGACTTCTTGAGCCTCAAGAGGGAAACAACAGAGCAGTAGCGCCAAACTCATTTTTTGCCATAAACTTGAAAGCTGCGTACTCAACTGAAAAATTTTTTTCGCTTCCAAAATTGATGATTTTGCCATTTGATAAAAAAATGCAAAAAAATAAAATGTTAAGTTTTAAGGATTTTTGTTCATTACATGATTGTCTTCGAATTTTGAACTGCGGAATGGTGCAAAATTTTCTAAATTCGAAAAAATTAAGGAGTTACAGCGTTTTAGACGTTTAAAATTACCTAAATTTCTAAAATAAATCGATTTTACGAATTCTTTATGCGATTTTGAGCTTGTTTTATGAGGAAACAGCACAGGAGTAGCGCCAAACCTCATCTTTTGCCATAAACTTCAAAGTTGCATACTCAACTCAAAAATTATTTTCGTTTCAAAAAATTCAAATTTTGTTGGGGTTAACCACTTTGCTAAAAAAAATGGAAAAAATAAAATGTTAAATTTTAAGGATTTTTGTTCATTACACAATTTGTATTCTAATTTTGAACTGCGGAATGGTGCAACATTTTCTAAATTCGACAAAATGAAGGAGTTACAGCGTTTTCGACGTACATAGTACATAGTCTGATATAGCTGTCATATAAACCGATCTGGGATCTTGACTTCTTGAGCCTCCAGAGGGCGCAGTTATTATCCAAGTTGGCTGAAATTTTGTACAACGCTTTCTCACATGACCTTCAACATACATGTGAAATATGGTCTGAACCGATCTATAGCTTGATACAGCTGCCATATTAACCGATCTTCCTTCTTGAACTCCTACAAGGCTCAATCCTTATCCGAATGGAATGAAATATTACACAATGACTTCTACAATGTTTAGCATTCAATTCAGTTGTTGTCCGAATCGGACTATAACTTGATATAGCTCCAATAGCATAGCAGTTCTTATTCATTATTCTTTGTGTGCCTAAAACATGCAACAAATGCTATCCATGGTGGAGGGTATATTCGGGCCGGCCGAACTTAGCACGTTCTTGCTTGTTTTCTACTAACTATCTTACTAGCTACCAGCTCGACTACTCAATCAGGTTAATATAATGCTTATGTGGAGATAGCGGTACATGTTCACTTACTACTTAAAACGGCCGTTTAAGATAGCTACCACGGTGGAGACTACGCGAAGGATAGTCTTAATTGAGATGAAGGAGTAAAAAACTTTAGGCACGGCTTTTCTCCCTCAACATTATTATGGTATTTGTCGAAATTTGATTTGAATAAAAAAAATTAGTGGAAAATTAAGTTATTAAAGAAAGTTTGTCAAAATTAGATTTTTATATTAAATTTGTTTGTCATAGAAAATTTGAATAAAGCTTCACCTGTACACGTGTCAATATCTCTCCTCATTGTTTATGATATTTAATGTTCATTGTTGTAAGCTTATCGATTTTTAATGTTTTCCACCACAATGATGGTGGGTTTTTAGAAATGAGTTGCTATTGTTCTTCCTTGTTTTCTTTCTGTTTTTGATTTCAAGTAAAATGGTAGAATACGACTCTGAATGTCAGGTTGTACTTCCGAAGTTGGTATCCCCACTAACTGTCAATTAAAACACGTGTATTTACAGAATTAAAACAATGTACAGTTGTAACTGTACTGAGTATAACGATGACTAAACACCGAACCCCCAAGCGTCCACTTCAGGCAACTTCTAAATGCAAAGTGTTGTTTTCTTTTAAGAGATTATACTTTATAGAAGTGGTGCACACTATTTCTAAGCCAAGCAATAGTAGTGTGTGTGTGTGTGTATTTGCCCTTCACTGCTTTTTAGCTTTCTTTGGGATAATATTACCTAATTTAATTGTACCATCGTTTTCTTTTCTAGGAAACCTTACATCAATAGAGCAAAACAATTACTGTTAAATTTTTCAATTAGCTTTTTATCTATTTAGAAAAGTTTTAAAAATGTTTTTTTATCCTTAAGCATGAATATTACTTTCAGTACTCTTTAAACCTTTTCAGCCTGCACTTTTTCCATATCCTACGTACTTATTAAAATGTTAAAATTTCTCAACTGTTTTACCCTTTATCCCCAAAGTCTCCTCGACGTTTCTGTCAATATATGAGATTCTAATAAATGTTGTCATTATTTTTATATAGATTGTGATCCTGCCATAAAACCGTCTATAGCTGAAAATCTTGAGATATTGGTTAATCGCCTGGAGAAACTTGTGGAGCGTTTGGAACGTTCAATAAGTGCTCGTGAATTGGATATTGCCAATCGTACCTTTGACACGGTTATAGAACAGAAACGTGCTAGCTTTCAACTATCATCACCTACAGCAGAGCTTGTGGAGAATTATAACGTTGACCAGCAAACGGAAAAGCTTAATCATCGTATTGAACGTATAGAAGAGTCGCTGAGTCGTATCAACGATCGTCATAGCCTTAGCAGCCCCAGCGATAGTCCAGTTGAGCCCATAGCAGTAAGAGAGGGAAGCCTAGATAATATACCCACAGTCTTAGACGATTTCTCTTCACTTCCTCCGCCGCCACCACCTCTAGAGCTCAGCATGAGTGTTTTGGGTTATCAAGATATAGTCAATGGATCACTAGGCCAATATTTGGCCTTGTCCAGTAAAATTGGAGGCGATGTTGCCAAACATGCTGAATTTGTGAAAAAAGCTTTTGAGTAAGTTGTAACTGAAGTGAATTGAATACCATGTAGTATGTAATATTGTCTTACATATTTTCAGTGCTCAACTTCAATATGTCACTTTGGCCACGCAATGCTCTCAGCCAGATCAGGCCAAACAAATGGAATTATTGAAGCCAACTTCAAATCAAATTACGGCCATACAAGATTTCCGTGAAAAGAATCGTGCTTCACCATTCTTCAATCACTTGTCAGCCATTAGCGAAAGTATTCCAGCATTGGGTTGGGTTTGTGTGGTAAGTGTAAAAACAGCTTTCATAGAGGTGTTACTGTTACTATTGACCACATTCTTCCCATTGAATTTTCCAGTCACCAACACCAGGTCCTCATGTCAAGGAAATGAACGATGCTGGCCAATTCTATACCAATCGTGTTTTGAAGGAATGGAAAGAAAAGGATGCCACACATGTTGAGTGGGCCCGTGCCTGGGTACAAACATTGACCGAATTGCAACAATATATTAAACAATATCATACTACCGGCTTAGTATGGTCAGGTAAGGGAGCTGCACCCTCAGGTGGCGCTGTTCCCCCACCACCTCCCATGGGTGCTTGTCCTCCTCCACCGCCACCACCAACCTTTGATTTGTCCAATATGTCCTTGGATGGCGGCGATGAACGTAGTGCTTTGTTTGCTGAAATCAATCAAGGCGAAAACATCACCAGAAGTAAGTTTCTCAAAAGACTAACTAACCTTAGCATGTCATATCGTGTAAGGAACTACTTAAACACAAATTAACAACACATCGAAAATATCAACATTGAGCTAAGCTGTGGTTTTTCTCTCAACATTAAGGAGCATTTTTTATATCAAGGAGTGCTGTCGGATTCAATTTTCAGCTCTATGATAAGGGATCTTCCTTTAAAGAACGTGGTCGCTAAGCGATACCGAGAGAAGTTGTCCTTCTAAAGTCATCTGACTGTAAACTTAGTACGATTGGCTTGGAAAAGAAATAGACGAAGTGTGTCGTGTGATCCCAAGGGTATACACATTTAAAACGTTGGCTTTTAACCCATACTAATTAGAATTTGAGCAGTTGCCTAGGACGGAAGGTAATTGAACCAGAACGACTTTGATTTGTCGTAACGCCATTAGATGCTGTAGGCGGCGGAAAATAGCATTTACTCGGTAACTGTTGATTGCTGTTGCTGTAGCCACATGTCTATATGTGAAGGTGGCGATGCTCGTCTATGTCCAAGGGACCGATCGACGCGGGAACATTGTGGCCATTGGTTATTTAAAGGCGCCAATAACTCGCCTTATCATATCGAGCATCATAGGCACTCAGTATTTATGCAAGAGCCGGAACTGCCTAGCCTCTCACTGAGACTCTTTGCTCAATACCGCTGATTGTCCGCGACTGCAGTTGCAGCTACTCTGGATGGAGCATTACACTATCCGCAACCTGTGGACGCGCCCGGTAGCTCACAGCTAAGCTTCTCGTGACAGCAATGAACACCACAGATCGGACTTAAATGTTCCAGCTTTTGTGGTGGTGTGGTGGAAAATATGGTTACAACAACAACTGTGCGAATTTTCGTCCGCGGTAAATTAGAAGCCACCATGGCGCAGAGGTTAGCATGAACGCATGGGTTCAAAACCCGGCATGAACATCAGAAAAATGTTCAGCGGTGGTTATCCCCTTGACTACATTTTGAGGTATCCTGCCATGTTAAAACTTCTCTACCAAGTGGTGTCGGTATGCGGCACGCCGTTTGGACTCGGCATGAAAAAGGAGGCTCCTTATCATTGAGCTTAAACTTTAATCGGACTGCACTTATTGATATGAGAGAAGTATCCTCTGTTCCTTTGTGAAATGTTCATGGTAAACTGTAGCATAGAAGTTAACCTGTCCGCCCATGACTCTGAACGTCTGGGTTCAAGTCATGATGAGAACATCAGAACAATTTTTCAGCAGTGTTTATCCCCTCCTAATGCTGGCAGCATTTGTGAGGTACTATGCTGTAAAAAATTTTCCCCAAAGAGGTGTCGCACTGCAGCACGCCTTTTGGACTCAGCTATAAAAAGGAGGCCCCTTATCATTAAGCTTAGACATGAATCGGACATCACTCATTAATATATGAGAAATTTGCCCCTGTTCCTCAATGGAATTTTCATGGGAAAATTTGCAATTTATTGACGTTAAATTAGGTCTCACCTGAGGTATTCGACCAGCTTGTATAAAGCAAGCGGCTGCTGTGTTAATGTCTCGAGAGTTTCTGAGGAAGGGTGGCAGTTCACTGAAGCGGCGATTGGTGTATTCACTCGCATTCGTTTTTTTTTATTATTAAAAATCCGGCATTCTTAGGTTATAAAGTTTCTTGGCAGCAATATAACCTTCTTCAATGACTGTTCCAGTAGATTTATTTGCTTTTGCTAGTTGCTTTTTTTTCTTCAATTTGTAACATTTCATATTTTTATTTTTTAGATTTGAAAAAGGTCACTGCTGATATGCAAACACATAAGAATCCTACGCTACGTACTGGACCAGCTCCCTTCAAAACACCCACACAATTCGGCTCGATCTCTAAGCCTGCCGTTGACGTTGTTAAGCCACCTGTATTCACTCGAGATGGCAAGAAATGGCTTATTGAATACCAGAAGAATAATCCAACTTTGATGGTGGACAATGCTGAAATGAACAATGTTGTCTATATGTTCAGATGTGAGGGATCCACATTGACTGTCAAGGGCAAAGTTAACAATGTCGTCTTTGATTCCTGCAAAAAATGTTCTCTGCTCTTCGATTCGGTGGTAGCATCTGTTGAATTTGTCAACTGTCAATCGGTACAAATGCAGGTGTTGGGCAATGTACCCACAATTTCAATTGATAAAACCGATGGTTGTCAAATGTATTTGTCCAAGGACTCAATGGGTGTGGAAATTGTGAGTTCCAAATCTTCCGAAATGAATGTTATGCTGCCTGCTGATGATAATGGAGATTATGTGAGTTTTTTTTTTTTGTAATGAGAAAAAAATTAGACTATGTTATGTATGATTCGTATTTGATTTTATTTTCCAGACGGAATTGCCTTTGCCAGAACAGTTTAAGACTACCATTAGTGGCAAAACTTTGAAGACTGTTTGTGTAGATAGCCTTGGTTAAGCTGCCAATTTGCCGAAATGTATTAACAGCACTTGCGCACCATCATTTCACACATACATTGTCGTTTTCCACAGAAACCAACCACACACACACACAGATTAAGAGATGAAAAGAGATGCCAATAAATCAAAACATTTGCTAAACATATATAATCATTAAAAAATAAGAGATAAGATTTAAAAAACAAAATGAAACAAAAACAAATCACTTTTGATAACTAAAACGAAACATTTTAAAATATTTATTCTAAAATAATAAAAAATCAAAAAAAAAAGTTCTACACACCACAAACCCAAACTTGATTTTGTCCATTTCTAAGCTTCTTAGCGCCGCCAATATCACTCAAAACCACAACTGAGAAAGTGACCAAGTATTTGAAAATTATTCTTGTATTTATTTTTGTTTGTTTTAATTTATTTAAAAAAAAGTTTTTTATTACAAAATTTTTATTTTTTTACAATGTGTTTTTTTTTTCTTTACACTAATATTTATATGTATGATGATGTACCTCACTTATATTCCTGTTTATTTTTTAATTTTTGGCAAATAAAAATAACCACAAAAGAGAAAGTATTTAATGGTGGATGTGGGCTCATGCCTTATTGCTTGGTGTAAATATGAGAATATTGCAGATTACAGCATTTTTTTTAACAAGAACCATCGATTTTTCTTCTCCGAAATCGATAACTTTTTGACAAAGTACGATCGTAAGCCTTGATCCAATTTGTCATTACGGAACGGAAATAATCTTCGAACAAAAAATCGCTCGATAGCAGATGCGAAAGTTAGGCCCCTGTTTTAGACTGTCTGACCACAATACGGAGTGCGTGAGGTGGTGTGGTATTAATGCTAGGACGTCCAGTATGAACGTCTTTACGAACAGTAAACAGGCTATAAGGGCAATAACAACCAGGACGGTAAGATTACGAACAGTCTTGGAATGTAAGAAAGAAATTAACGCCTTCTCTGAGGATGGCACTATCCGCATCGTTTGGGTGCCGGGCCATAGCGGGAATAACTGGGAATGAGAAAGCAGACGATTTGGCAGTGAAGGCCAGAGAACTGCCGTCAATAAACATGGTTAACCCGAAGCCTTTCGGGTCGATGCATTCCGCGTTAAGGGGATAGGCGAAAATACGCACATGTGGAACAGCGAAACGGTCAGTAGGACGTCGAAAATCCTATGGGTAGGTTCATATCGTGAGAAGACAAGTCTATTACTGAAAGGAAGTAAGAAGGAGGTCAGTATAGCTTTCGGTATCATAACAGGACACATAGGAACGACTACGAGCTCACTTATGCAAAATCCGGAAGATGAGACGTTGGAGAATTGCCCGGCTTTCGCGTCTAACAGATACCGGCACTTAGATGGGGACAATACCAGACCTGAACCAACTTAGGTGCGTGGCATGGAAGGATTGAGGGATTTTGTAAGTTGCACAGAAAATCCTAACTTAGATTTTCTTTTTCGAGTTTACCTTTTTAGTATTTACAGCGCACAAAAAGCCGATTACTGGTGGCATGGGGCGGATTAATATCCGCACTCTCTTTTTAACCTCTCCTAGCCTAACCTAAGGTAATATTTTCCGGTAGGTGGTTGAGGTCTTTTGCAGATGTGTACCTTTAAAACCCAAATGATTAAAAACACAGGAAAAACTGTGTTTTTCGTCATTTGTTCTTTAACCATTAAGGCTGGTGTTGTGTACATATTTTTTGAAACACTACAGAACTCTCAATGATAACATACTACTTTTCACAAAAAAAATTGTATGTAACCAGGTAATGTGTTGGTCGCCCCTGCAGCCATGGGGGTAGCGTGCTCGGGTTACCAGTGCGGGGATCGTGGGTTCGATTCCCACCACAGGCCTGGTCCGTCGCTACTTATCTTACATTGCTCTTCCAACCATGTCATAATAATTGTGCCGGGGATTTAAATAAGAAAAGTAGGATATCTTTGAACCGACTGGTCTGCTAACCGACAGCATAACGGTTGCATCTGATGGATTTTCCGGTTTGAATAATAGGTTTGGCAGCGGCTGTTAAGCAAAAAGCAAACTTTTTCAGAGAAAAATATTAAAGCTAGTCTGAAATTTTTCATAGAGCATTGGCTGAAACAGAGTTCTATGGTCGAACGAAAAAAAAATCGTTTTTAATCAGACGACAATGAATATTACTGGTTGCAAAGCCAAGCAAACGAAGCATTAAAGTGTTAGGTTGGGGATATTCTACTAAAAAATCTTCACGATTTTGTGGACAGATGCATTTATACCGAGGCCACCGTAGCGCGGAGGTTAGCATGTCCGCCTATGACGCTGAACGCCTGGGTTCGAATCCAGGCGAGACCATCAGAAAAAATTTTCAGCGGTGGTTTTCCCCTCCTCATGCTGGCAACATTTGTGAGGTACTATACCATGTAAAACATCTCTTCAAAGAGGTGTCGCATTGCGGCATGTCGTCCGGACTCGGCTATAAAAAGGAGGCACATTATCATTGAGCTTAAACTTGAATCGGACTGCACTCATTGATATGTGCGAAGTTTTCCCCAGTTCCTTAGTGGAATATTCATGGGCAAAATTTGCATTTGCATTTATGCCGAGCACAAAGTAGTATTTAAACAAAATGGTGATTCTAAGTACAGTATAAATAGTAAATGAACGTATTTCTAATTAAAAATGACGATGTATGGAAAGACCAATAAAAAGCTGAGACCTTAATCCAATAAAAAACTTTTGACTTGTGTTGAAGAGTGCTCAAAAAAACTTAAAAGAACTTTTTTTGGTCTCTTTGAAACTGAGTGGTTCAATATTCCAAACCCCTGGCACAACATGGAGTACTGGGTTTCTTCTAAATTTGAAAAAAAAAACTACGTGATCAGCAGCAAAGCACATATATGAGAAACGAAAACGGAAATGTTCCTTTAGAGATAAGAAAACATTTGGGTTACAGAAAAAGAGAGCGTGCTAATGATGGTATATAACTGACACAACTGTTGCTATCCGAAAATATGTCATGTTTCGGTTTAAACCAAACCGCTGGAGCCGAAAGTTATCATTAAAAAACGCACCCGAGGGTCTTTGTCAGTAAGCTAAATCGAACATCATTTGACATTTATCTCCCTGGGCGTTACAAAGGACTTTTTGTCCTGATATCGATGTTCATTGGTTTTTACATTTGCAATGAAACATATTTGGGCATATACTATATTTAAAAAATATTTCATTTTATTGTATTTAGTTAGTAAATACCTACATATACTCGTACATTTAACCATACAAAAAACAAATGTTTCCAAAAAAAAAATGAGTTCAAGAATTCAAAAAAAAAAATATCTCACTTGTACATCTAAGCAGAAACACATGCAGTTTTCCAATTTTTAGATTTTGTGAAACAATTGTTATTTGTATAGAAATGCATATTATCTTATAAATCATAACATTCCATACATATTTAATAGATACAAAGCAACTTTCAAAATTGCTATTATGTTTCTGTCGTCCAACAATTTCTTTCTTTGCACACATTTAGATTTTCTTATATTCTATGCGCTCTACTTTGACTTCATCGCCAATCAGTTGATACACATAGGTGACAACCGTTGAACTCTGTATATCCATTAATACGAAAGATGGCACAACATTGTTGTCCAATGGATTAAAGGCTCCCGTAGCTGAGCCTGGATTTATGTAGAATTTATTGCCATGTTCGTAAGCTTCAAATTTGTAGGTGTGGCCGGTTATAAGGATGTCAACGTCCAGTTGCCTTTGTACCAGTGCCAAAGCCTCAGGATCACCTCTTGGCACCACTTGATGACCATGACACAGTCCAATGCGAAATTGTCCAACGGTGACAACTTTCTGTTCTGGATATGAAAGATTATCATCAAAATCACCACGTACTATGTGCACATCATTGGCCAGGGTTTTAAGATAGTCATGCGACTCCTTGGTGCATAGATTACCGGTCACCAATATATGATGAATACGACCAGGAACAAGAAGTTTTTTGAACTTGGCTGGCAGACTACTGCAGCGATGGGGTATGTGTAAATCGCCCAGTACTAAGACCAACATTATTATTAAAGGCGAGGTTTGTGGGAATGATTTTATCAATAGAAATAAGTATTTTCCTTATCAGAAACGCCCAATTTTGTGGCAAAAAAATTAATTTGTAATGAAAAATGACTTCCTTAGCTTACACTGACGTTTGATAGATAAACATTGAATGACAAATAAGCAAGGTAGATTAATAAGAGGTTAAATTGAGTGACCAGCTGCTAATATTTTCTTGTTCGTATTTTGACAGCAATACAGACGTTGAAATGTTGTTGTTGTTGTTAGATGATGTCAGTGGAAAGTAGTGGTCTTGATACAATTAGAAGGTTAAATCATAAGCCCAGCTGATCAAATTTTCCAATTTCAAACTTGTATCCAAATCCTTTTAGAACGTCAAGTGCTTTGTTTGAATTCTAAACTTTTTTTCAATTTTATTTCTTTTTTCACATTTTTATCGTTTGAATTTATAATTTACAAGTTTATAATCATAACTCTTTTGATCTTGTGGCTGCTGCACATGATAATGCAAATAAAAACTAGAATGTCAATTTGACAGTGTACAGAAGTTTGACAGCCTAGTGGGAATTTGCGCCACCATTCCCACGTTGATTTGTTGTTGGGCTTATGACTTTACTTTCTAATTGTAACAAGCTAGTGAAAGTTGCCTAAAGCCAAGTACTTCGACTTCGACTTTTTGCACGAACAATTGTCAAAACGGACCCTAAAAAAATGGTGACGTAGATAACCCATTGCTTACAAGTGGTACTGAGTTCTATGAGCAAAATAGTAACGACATGTCGCTGCATAACAATTTTAATTGGAAATGTAAATAAATGGCCGAATCAACTCTGCTGCAATACTGTTGTCTTTGCTGTGTGTTGTCGTTTGACTGTATTCTGGCAAAAAATAAAGTCCCTTGGGTTTCGCAATAATTAAATAGGCAATATATTATTTACTGGACGCATGACCCTACCTTCTATTGGTATACCTTGCATTAGAACGAACTTTCATTTATTGGCGGCCCTTGTCTACTGATAAAAGGCATGTAAAAAGAAGAAGCATATATTTAGAAAAAATGGAAAAACCGGCAGCAGACAATGAAGGTAAATATCTCAAATTTTAATAACTTAATAAGATTTGTTTAAAAATTCAACAAGTCTTTCATTAGATGATGGAAGCGTCAGCCTCCTTGTTATTGTAGTTGATACTAATCCATCGCAACGTATTGTGCGACAAAACCCCGACAACTTATCACAATGTTTGGATGCTATTGTGGCTTTTGGGAATGCTCATTTGATGCAGAAGGCGCAAAATAAACTGGCTGTTATATCGTGTCACCATCATGCTACGTAAGTTTTCTAAATAGTTTTGCTTCCTTCTTTTTTGCAATATGTGAGCAAGGAAATAGTGGGAACATAATGGTCATTGGTTAGTTGAAGCGCCAATAAATCGCCTTGTCATATCAAGTATCATGGGCACTCAGTATTTTGAAGAGCCGGTGCCGCTCGACTTCTCACTGAGAATCAACTCGATACCGCTGTTTGTCTGCTGATGAAGTTGCCACAATGCAGCATTCATTCACTATCCGCAACCTGCCGATCTAGCCGTAGCTCTCAACGAAGCTTCTTATGATAAAGATGAACACTACATAGATCAGGGCTCTAAAGTTCTAGCCTATGTGGTGCCGGTATTTCTACGTATACTTCATTTCATTTACTTAATAAAAATATTCCTAATTACAGGGACTTTTTGTATCCTATGCCCGTGAAGCAACTCGAAGTTCGACAAGTTGATGGTCAATACGAAGTGTTTAGTTTGGTGGAAAAAACAGTTAAACAACGCCTAAGTCACATCATAACAAATGCTCCAAAAATAACGCAGCCAACGGAAAGTCTTTTGGCTGGCAGCATGTCCATGGCTTTATGTTATATCGCAAGGGTAAGTGGTGTTACAAAAAAAAAAAAAAAAAATGAAAACATTATGATTACCTTTATGAAAAATTTTGAGCAGATGCAACGCAATGCAGCAGCTGGGGTGAAAATTAATTCGCGCATATTGGTTTTGACCGGCAGCAATGAGTGCGCCTCTCAATACATGACCTATATGAATGTATTCTTTACCGCTCAAAAATTAAGCATTGTCATAGATGTTTGTGCCCTGGACAAATCTTTAAGTTTATTACAGCAGGGATGTGATATAACGGGAGGACAATATCTAAAGCTAGCTCAGTTGGATGGTCTTTTACAATATTTGTTATGGGTATTTCTACCAGATCCCAAAACCAGACAGATGTTGGTATTGCCACCACCCACCAAAGTGGACTATAGAGCAGCTTGTTTCTGTCATAGGGAGTTGATAGACATAGGCTACGTGTGTTCGGTTTGTTTATCAAGTAAGTTAGCAAACATTTTGCTTTGAAGTTAACTAAAAATATATATTTTTCTAATTGTATAGTTTTCTGCAAATTTAGTCCCATCTGCACAACTTGTCAGTAAGTATTTTAGTAAAAACTAAACACTTTTAAATGTTAACCCTCTTTATCTAATTTCTGTACTTTGCAGCACGGTATTTAAAGTCCCTGGCCCCTTGCCGCCAAAACCTAAGAAAAAGAAGAAAGTATAGGAGAGGCTTACACACGAAATAAAACTCACAAATTCTCTCTATTTACTCAGTTCTTGTTATTTTACTAAAATACATGGGACCAAAATTAGCCGGTAAATATGGTATAACCATTTGTCCATATTTCAAGCCTTTAGGATATTCAAAACGATAGATATCAGCAAACAATTGTATCGTGTAACTTAAGTCATTAATTACAAACGTCAAACCATATTCATTGAAAGCCTTTTGGAGAGCCATATGGACCACACCATCATTTTGAACCGGTGACAGCGAGCACGTAGAGTATACCAAACTGCCGCCAGGTTTCAAAAGACGTAGGCAATTGGCCAATATACCCGCCTGTAATTCGGGTATTCTAAGTCTCTCCTTTATTCTGGTTGGTTTGAAGATATTATTGTCATCTTCCATAAGCGAGTGTCGGTCGTTTGTGCAGGGCACATCTGCCAACACTTTGTCGTAGCAGCCGTATTCATCTAAATTGCGGGCATCACACTGATTAAGTAACACACGTTGGCCTTCCCAACGTTCTTCAAAATCAAACAAATATTCCTTCATTACTTTGCGTATACGATTGACGCGGGATTCCATAATATCATTGCAAACCAATTGTTCCGGATAAAGCGTTTGCAGCATTAGCAGCGACTTGCCTCCCGGGGCAGAACAGGCATCTAAAACCCTCTCGCCTGGT
This sequence comes from Stomoxys calcitrans, assembly GCF_963082655.1. NCBI lineage: Eukaryota > Metazoa > Arthropoda > Insecta > Diptera > Muscidae > Stomoxys > Stomoxys calcitrans. Next base: position 11,176,714 of record NC_081554.1, read on the forward strand.
TTAACATTCAATAATAGAGGAGGTAGAACTGAGGCGCCATCCAGTAAATAGTGCGAAAGAACACCTAAAGATGTAAGTTGTAGAAGCTTTTATTATTATTATTTTAAATTATTGGCCCCTACCTGTCAGGCATTTATTTGGTGGGCGAAATTCAGAACAATTTCCCATTTCATATGTGTACAAAGACAAGTTCTCGGGAAACATGAAATCATTGTCAATTTCATATTTAAGTGGAAAATCATTGGTGGTTTGATAGTATTTATAATGTTCGGATTCCGGAACCCAATCCTCCATGCCTTTGATTGTTGAGGCAGGAACAAAATCGTATAGAGCACCTGTTCCATGATCTGGATCAACAATACGGGAATGATCAATGTCTACTGAAGCTTGAGTTACATTCATTAAAGGTGTCTTGCGGCTTTGTTGGATAGTTTGTTCTTTCCTCTGATCACCGCCATATTCTAAATTATTGGGTACAGCTGTCTCGTTGGTATTTTCCGGATATATTGCTTGTATTTCCTTTTCCTCTTGTTTTCTTGCAAAGGCTTGCATGCGGTCCTGCATTTGATTTTCTTCCTCGTTACTAGATAAAGAAGTTTGAGGAGTACCATCTGTCCGTTCTTTAGCTAGTTGCACCAAAGCTTTTACATTTATAGCTCCTGAAATTTAAAATGACCGTTTTAAAGCCTGCCAAAAACTTATTCACAAAACTTAATGCAGCTTTAAATTAGGTTTATTTGATAGTTCCATGAAGGTAATCTGTGAAATGAATCTACTTCAAAGCTGCATTTAGTTTTGTGAATACCGGTGTTACTCTATATACAATCGTAGGACTTTTGATACACACCATCCATTTCCAAACGACTGCATGTTTTATCATTATCTCCGAAATTATTGACCATTGCTACATATTTGTGTTCGGTTAGCAGAGCTGCTCGTATATTCTTCCAACGTTTTCCAAACACGGATCCATAAAAGTCATCGAAATTCTCCAAGGCACGGTCTGTGCTTGTCTTCTTGCGTTGTTGTATGGACCATCGGGTTTTGCCACTTTTCCATCTTTGAGGAATTAAAAAGAAATTACGTGACCTGAGCATTGCGCCTGAGATCTCCTCGTTCTTTCGTTGAACAACAAAAAAACATCAAAATCAGCTGTTTATTCCGCACAGCTGTAAGCGGAGAGCAGTGAAGATAAACATAATGGGTCCTTTAGACCATAAGTCTTAATTAAAAGAATTAACAATAGGCATGTTTTATTTGCAAAGAAGAAAGCCGGATACCACCGTGTCCTGGGACACGATTAGCATATCTATCTATAAAGCGGAGTATTCTATCCAGCTTTCCAGCGGCATGATGTCAAACTGCCTATAAAAAAACGTCGACAAAATGTTGGCTAAAAATAGGAGGAAAAGTAGTACTCTGTACGGCATCGTTGCTTTGTGGGATTTATTTGCAAAGTTTCATTTTCCAACACGACACTCAAAAACTCATACTGTTTTGGCCTTAATGCTGGTGACATATGTGGGGCAAGATATATTCATGATATGGGTACGATGCCATGTAAATGACATAGCAGCCAATAGGTCTGTTGTATGAATAGCCTTTAATCTCTTTTGCTATATATTTGAATTAAACAGCTGGTTTTCATAAAACAGCTGTTCAATGCTGCAAATTCCTGCTGTAAAAAAACTCCAGTAGAAATGGGCAAGCTCACAAAAATTTGTGGCTCTCACGCACTTTTACGCGCTCTGCTGGTAAATAAAGTACGACTTCCAAAATAAAGGGTGATTTTTTTGAGGTTAGGATTTTCATGCATTAGTATTTGACAGATCACGTGGGATTTCAGACATGGTGTCAAAGAGAAAGATGCTCAGTATGCTTTGACATTTCATCATGAATAGACTTACTAACGAGCAACGCTTGCAAATCATTGAATTTTATTACCAAAATCAGTGTTCGGTTCGAAATGTGTTCATTCACCGTTCAGCGATGAGGCTCATTTCTGGTTGAATGGCTACGTAAATAAGCAAAATTGCCGCATTTGGAGTGAAGAGCAACCAGAAGCCGTTCAAGAACTGCCCATGCATCCCGAAAAATGCACTGTTTGGTGTGGTTTGTACGCTGGTGGAATCATTGGACCGTATTTTTTCAAAGATGCTGTTGGACGCAACGTTACGGTGAATGAACACATTTCGAACCGAACACTGATTTTGGTAATAAAATTCAATGATTTGCAAGCGTTGCTCGTTAGTAAGTCTATTCATGATGAAATGTCAAAGCATACTGAGCATCTTTCTCTTTGACACCATGTCTGAAATCCCACGTGATCTGTCAAATACTAATGCATGAAAATCCTAACCTCAAAAAAATCACCCTTTAGTTTGGCATATTGATAATGTTAATCTATAATACCTGGGTAAAAGAAATCGTTATCTACTTTTCTCTCTGGCAATTTTACCGAAATAAACGAAAGATACAAAGAAGAATCGAAAAAAAAATAAATAAAAAATAAAAATAAATGGCATGAAATTCTTTTTTATTAATTTGAAAACATCACGAATCTAAAAAAAATTTACACAATTATTTAGGAAAAGTGCTATCAATAGCAAATTATTCGTATAAAACTTTTGCGCAAATTTTTTCATGTTAAGAAACATACGCTACCACGCTTATTAAATTATTTAAGAGAAAAATATTCTAAAGCCATCGTAAATATTTATCTTCATTTATTTCGTTAAAGTAAACACCAAATAGATATCCTTCGTTTAGTTAACACCTGATTATGACGATGTCGGATATCGTTGAAAGTGACTACTGAATACCGAATTCGTAAACTTTTATGTTATCGCTCCTCTACTGGGGAGACTCCCCAGAGACACATCTGCAAGTTCGCCGGAGAAAAATTGCCTTGCTATAATGGAAACCCTATACCCCTGTAGATCTTGGCATTACCGTAGCAGTTGTTCGATCGTCTTCTTCTCATATTCTTCAAGACAGTGGCCATATGGTCTCTCGCATAGTGTCCGATTACGATCGGCAATTCTCTCGCCCTATTTTGGTCGACAGCTGGCCGGAGAGTTATGGCAATCTGGCATCCACCCGCAGACTGCCACCTTAAAACCACCTTCACACTGGTCATCTCCTCTACTATGTTCAGAAGTTCTAAATAAGGCACGTGTACACGATCGGCTATAGGCCCGCTTGTCGTGCCCCGCGATTCTGATGCAGGCCAGTTTCTTTACCTTTTGAATATCCCTGGTTCCCGTACTCTTCTCCACAGCCTTCTAACATACTAATGCTCCATATGTCAGCACTGGTCTCACAATGGCCGTGTTCATCCAGTACATAGATGGGCATCAATACACAAACGCACATAAATTTCTATGCCCGCGGGCGGAAAAGCGAACAGAAGCATTGTTGTTATTTTACATAGCATTATTTTGCATTTAGTTGAGATTTACTGCTCCTTATAAAATTTATTATTTCGACTGTGCTAGTGTGCCCATCACTGTTCTAGGGATCCCAAAGTCGACTTTAGACTAATCGATTAGTGGACTTTTTGTATAAAAAAGTCGAAGTCGACTTTCATTGATTAAAAAATCGAATAGTCGAAAAGTCGAAAAGAAAGCTGCACAGAGATAAGTTTGGCTTTGCTTATTTTGCTGCTTTGTTGCTAGGTAAGAAATGTTTCCAATTTTTCTGTGATGCATTTGGAATTTAGTAAAAAAATTAGCCATATTGGCTTTTAACGGGGTGGTTCGATATAAAAATGCGCCAATTTTGCAACTAAAACCTTTCTTAATGACCTCTTTTTATGAAAATACCTAACTTAGCAAATTTTTGACAAAAAGTCAAAACATCAACTTTTTGATAAAGTCTACTTTTTGCAAAAGTAAGTCAAAAATCGACTTTGTTATTTTGATAAAAGTCGACTTTTTGTCTCAATTGGGCATCCCTACACTGTTCCAGTATATCATCTTCGGGCTGAATCCGCACTTCCTACAAAACATGCAGAGTAGAAGTCGTGCATCGCCTTTCGGTACTTTTTCTCCATATTCTTTTTCCAGAACAGTTTCGAATTAAGGACTAGGCCTAGGTATTACCCACGTTTGACAACTGCAGAGTGGTCGCGTCGTGGGACCATTTTTAGTAGCTTATAAATGCTTTTTGTCTTTCGAGATGTGAATTTGCATCTAGTGGTTAATACTGTTCTTCGATGGTTAAGGGTCATTCCCTCAATATCTGATTAAAATATAGTACATTTGTATACTTGATTAGTAGTTTCTACATTTATTTTAACATAAAATCATTATATATTTATATATATATATATAAGAATAAAAAGGTAAAATGTTTTTGTGTGCTTTTAAGTACAAGGCGGCAGGTGTAATAAATTTCGTGGTTTGTGTATTATTTATAAATTAATACATAATTCTCAAGTTTTCATGAAACAGATGAAGCAAACTCAACATGCTCCTCGGCAATTATAAAGCCTGTTAGATTTAAATGCATGGGTTGTTTTGTATCTCAAACGAGTTTTCAATTTGCTTGCCATCGTATTAAAATTAAGGAGGTAAAGTCACTTGCCCAACAGTAAAATAATCAACTATACATTGTTTTTGGCATGGAGGCAAGTTGGATTAATAAAGGTGGTCTCACGCGAACAGCCGGCCATTTCGAATGAGGATGTCAATTCTGTGTTTACAAACCACCTCTTTTTTTGCACGTTCTCTTTGTTTGTGTTTCTCTTTCTGTCATTCTACTTTTGCACATACACACACGAGCACAAGCTTTCTCTCATTTTACCTGCACGCGAGCGCAAGTTTTTTTGGTTGTGTTGAGGACAATGTATTTTTGAAATCACTTCTTGATGACAAGATGGCGGATGACTTGTGGTTGTTGTACAAATGAGACCACCTTTATTTCTTTCGCCATGGCATGGAGGAAGAAATTCCCACCACTCTGTCAAACTTCTGAATACTGTCAAAGTATTTTGACATTCAAGGGATTTTAACATTTTTTGTAAGACCACCTTAAAAAATTTCGCGTTTAAATTAAACTAAAAAAATAAAATCTTATATAATCTCTTAAAATTATTATAATAACATTAAAGACATCATCTACTTAATAGCATAGTAATTGAGTTTCTTAGGTGGATGTGACATTTCCATTTTTAGCTGCATTCAAAGGGGTATTTTCGTCTTGCAAAACTTTCTCTTTATCTTCTTCGTTCTCGCTGTTGTTCTTTTTGTTCCATGGCTGTTCCTCACCGGAGCCGAACATGGTGTAAATGAAAAATTCAATGGTAAACAAAGCTAATGTCACAAAGAATATAACGCGCCATGCTCCAATGTTTTGCTATATAAAAAATATTTTTTTTTATTTAACTAATTTTGTGTACTATCGCAAAATGGAATGAAAAACAAAAAAAGTGAAATCAGCCTAGAATTTGTAAAGAGATAGAGATATCTTTACGCATTGTACATACAGAATTATTGGAGCCGAGCTCCAAGTTTGAGGACCTATCAACCAACTTAACCGGGCCCCAAACAACCACATCCCAACTTTTGTTATTCTAAATATGGTACCTCTATGCGTTCAATAATTCAAAAATGAACTCCACTTTTTTTGTTCCCTTCCCGCTGTGTATATCGTGTTTACTTACATTTCCTTTGGTTATATAACCCACAAATAGTGGCACAATAATGCCTGGCAAGGTCGCCACAGTATTGGTTAAAGCCACCAAAGTACCCGCATAATTTGGGGCAATATCTATGTGATTGGAGAGAAAACCAGAAAACATGCCACCCATGGCAACTATGCCCACGGACATTATAACCACCGCTGCAGTGTGCTTGCAGCCAATATAGCACAGTATAAGAAGACATATTCCTGGTATTACAGAGCAAATACTTGTGGCGATTTTGCGTGCAGTGGTGGTGTTTATTTTCTCTGAAAGCGTAATAATTAAGATATTGAAAAAGTCTCTTAACAAATTTAAACTTACTTTTTGCCTTGAGACTATCCAAAGATTTGCCCAAAATAATACTGAATATCAACATGGGGAAGTAGGGCAAAGCACTGGCTACAGCATTGCTGGAAACATTGAAGGCCAACACCTGTTTCATGTAGAATGGAATCTCAATGAGGAACATATACCAGCCCCAATTGTTGCAGCAGTGAGCGACTAAGATGGCCCAGAAGGGCACCGATGTGAACACCTTTTTCCATGGCACAGGTGGATGTTCTTCTTTGACGTTCGGCTCATCATTGCCCAAGGAAGCAGTTATCATTTGTCTCTCTTCCGCGCTAATGAAACTTTGTTTTTGTGGATTGTCCTGTATGAATATGGTCCATAAAAACATCCAGATACAACTTAGACCACCCATAACATAGAACACCGATTCCCAGCCAAGATTGGCGGAGAGAACACCAGCCATTAATATAGACATGGCTGTGCCAAAAGACGTTCCCACATAGATAATTGTGGACATGACCGAACGTTCGTTTGGTGGAGCCCAGGCAGCAATCATACAGTGCATGGCTGGAAATGTGGCACCACCACCCACTCCCTCCAATACCCGCATGGCAATGAGACCGGAATAATGAAGTTTCGTTAGCACAGGTGTCAGAAGAGTGCACACAACATTGATGCCTACGGAAAACAGCATAACCCATTTGGCAGAGAAGTTCTCAGCAACACGGGCCCCAGGTATCTGAGATATTATATAACCCCAGAAATAACAACTCAGCAATGTACCTTGCAAGGGTTCACTCCAAACAAATGGACCGTCCTGTTAAAAAAGAGAAAATCAGATTATAAAATTCAATATTTGTGCTTTTGTAAGGGAATATATTACCGTTGCTGTTGCGTTGGCATTTGTTCCATCTTCGCCTCCAGGTGGCAAACAGATTTCTACATCGGAATTTGTTAAGTTTGACGAACCATTTGTATGGGAAGCTCCACCATGTGATCCATGGCCAACGGCTGTATGATTTAACATTGCCACCATAGCTACACTTAAATTAACCTTTAGGCCATATACTATGGCCATTCCAATGGAACCAAATACGGCCAGGACATAACGAGCTGGTACACATTCTGAAAAATTAAAGCAGAATAATAAATGATATTTAATCATTTGAAAAGAAAAACGCTATAAGAGGCATAATAAGCGCAAACTTATTCTCATATTAAAAAGTGCTTCCCGATTCAAGCTTCAGCTAAATATCCCTGATATGATAGTTGGAAAAACTTTTTGTGATCAAATAAATTTTCCATCTGGATATGCACTCTACCATATTCCGTGTAAAGTATTTACCTTCGCAATGACATATTAAAAAAAAAAAATAGTGTGAGGTCGCACTGTTACTCAATGTTAATGAAATGATGTACAAACAATTTAAGTTAACAAATTATGTTTAATGTTAAAACAAAAAAAAGTGTGCTTAATTCGACCGAATCTTATATACCCTCCACCATGGATCGCATTTGTCAAGTGGTTTCCCCGGTATCTCTTTATAGGCAAACAAAGGATAATGGACAAAAATTGCCATGCTATTGAAGCTATACTGTTACTCAATGTTAACGAAATGATGTACAAGTAATTTAAGCTGACAAATTATGTTTAAAGTTAAAAAAGAAAAAGTGTGCTTAATTCGGCCGAATCTTATATACCCTCCACCATGGATCGCATTTGTCAAGTGGTTTCCCCGGTATCTCTTTATAGGCAAACAAAGGATAATGGATCAAAATTGCCATGCTATTGAAGCTATATAAGGTTTTGGACCGACTAGGACCGTAATTGGTTTGGATGTTGGACACCATAGTAGAAAGTGTGCAAAATTTCAGTCATATCGGATAAGAATTGCGCTCTATAGGGGCTGAAGATGTAAAATTGCTAGATCGACCATATTTGGCACGTATATTAAAGGTCACAGGAGAAGTTGTTGTACAGAATTTCAGCCAAATCGGAAAATAATTGCGCTTCTATAAGCTTAAGAAGTATAATTCTTGTGCAAAACTTCGGTTAAGAATTGAGCCCTGTAGAGGCTCAAGAAGTCAAGATTCGAGATCGGTTTATATGTTATGAAGGGATTTAGAACATTCTTGGCATAGTTACTGAAAATCATACCAAAGTATTTAATGCGAAATTTCAGCCAAATCGTATAAGAATTGCGCCGTAAAGAGGCTTCAGAATTCAAGATCCGAAATCGTTTTATATGCCAGGTATATCAGGTTATGAACCGATTTCGACCATTTTGGCACAGCTATTGGAAGTCAGAGCAGAATACCTCATGCAAAATTTCATCCAAATAAGATAAGAATTACGCCCTCTAGAGATCGGTTTTTATGGCACTTACTTCAAAACATGGACCGATATGGCCCATTTCCCAATCCCAACCGACCTACACTAATAGGAAGCATTTCTACAAAATTTCAAGCGGCTAGCTTTATTCATTTAAAAGCTTAAAAACAAAGCACAACACGCTCATTCTATCTCGGCCGTAATATTAACATACACACACATGCGTGTGTATATACACAAACACATGTCACAATTGGCATAAGAGGTACCTTCAATTTTTTTTATGCGAATGCATCCAAATCGGTTTCAACTGCCGATGATAGAATGTAGCCAACTCCGGAGGGCATTGAACCAGAAGGGTTGATCATCACAATCTCCATACCCCAGCCAAATAGAAGAATGACCAAAGTTTGAGGAGAGCCATGTACCTGTCTCCCTCAGTCTCATGGTCTCTCTCGGGGTACTCTGTCTTGCCCCAGAGATCTACACTGCGGCGTTACCCTGCTTTTTGTCGATCATCTTGTGGATGTCACAGTTGCCCAGAGCCTTATGTCACACCAGACATCCATAGATGGGAATTACCAAGCAACCGCCCAAACATCAACTGTCCCGTCCCCGGCCTATATCTGCAACTCCTTCTTGTCGAGGTGTGACAGGAGTAGAGTTGTTTCTTTGACGTTCCTTTTCCAACTTAGTTTCAGGTAAAAAGTCATGCCCAAGTACTTGACCTCTGAAGAGAGCGGCAGCTTCACCGCATCCATGACAGGTCCCCTAAAGACACCCAGCTTCCTCCTTTTGGTGAAAAGCACCAGTTTAATTTTTCTGGTGTCTCCCATCTAGACAGCTTCCTCAACGTCATTTGAACGAGATCTAAAATAAGAGAGGGATATTGTCATCTAACATGATGACGACCTTTACCTTTTGACTCTCAAAAGTCCTCAGAATCCCATCAATAACAAGAAGCCGCAAATGGGGGGATAAAAGCATTCCTTTTCGAAGTTTCTCTGGTCACAATCTTTCTTTTCGAGCCCTTCAGCATCATATTCACCCAATTTACCAAAAAAAGGAGCCTTCATGGCCACCAGAACGCCGCTTCTATGTCTAAGGAGAACTTTAAAATGATGTCGGCCACACCCTAATTCCTCTCGATGTAATAAACCACATTATGAAGGGTACTGTCAACTGATCGACCCTTAAGGTGGATTTACATATCACGCGCAGCACTTATGCGTGTTTAGGTTGGTACTATGTTCGCCTTTTTTCGTGATTGCTTTTTTAAATAAAAGTTTTTTTTTAAGGAAAAAATGCAGATTCCATTCAGTAGGAGTTCCCTCATAATTTATGAAACAATCTTAATAAAAATATTACGTTATAATAGAGATTTTTGTGATGTTTAAAAAAAATATTCGCGAAAAACATGTGTTTTCAACTGTGAAAAACAAACGTAGTACCAGCCTTTTTAAATAGGTAGCTTTATATTGTCTGCGCTACACAGCAAAGATACGCAAGCTTCTGACGGACAAATTAAACCAACTTTTAAACGTGTTCACGCCGCTAAATATGTGATTTGGATGGGTTTCTGTTAAAAAATTGTTTTGAAGTCTACAAGATAGAAAAATCTTTATTAAACTCCTTTTATTCAACACTATTGTCAATTGAAATTAGCGTTGGAAATAACATAAATAAGTTGATTTTTAGAATCAACTTACCTCCGCCACCCAATCAGCACGTAGTCCTGCAAAATGCAGCTCCTAACAATCGTTTTAAGGATTCATGTGACAAAAGGTCCTGCTCTTTGCAACATAGCAGGCAGTATGCCATCCTGCCCCATTAGTATTAAAGTATTAATATCAATGAACTTGTTTCTAAGTTATTCGATTTTTTAGGAAGCTTTGTTTTTAATTCTTATCGTCTCTTTGATTGTACGATAATTGCCAACGGTCACCCCATACATTCAATCATCCACATTACCTTGGCCAACAATAGATTTATATATGAATATAATGCATTGAAACGACATGTACAAATTTGGCCAACACGCGTCTCAAATTTGTTATACCATGCAGACAGAGTTTTTAGATAAAAAATCAATTCAATTTGTTTATCTAAGAAATATATATTTTCAATTAAGTAAATGCCAGCTAAATGTTATATACATATGACATATGTGTGTTATATACTTACATATACTATCTCCAAATTATGTTTTTTTTTTTGCCTAACTCTGAAGAACTTTGGATGAAAATAAGAGGTGTTTTATGGACTAAGCATTGCCGTGTTTTTGTAACCCTTTTGCTTATTCCAAATTAATTGCCATTTATGGTCCCTACAAGTGGCTGATAGTATTTTAGATTAACTGATTAGGGGTTTGACACGGATTACCCACATGATTGCCCCTAAATAAAAAACGATTACAATATATTTCTTCTCAATTGAAATCTACTCTCTAGTATTTTTTGTCTTAGTATTGTGTTAAAAAAAAAAAATAGAGGCAAGTCCACCGTGGTGCAGAGGTTTGCATGTTCTCCTATAACGCTTAACGCCTGGGTTTGAACCCAGTTTAAATCAGTGGTGGCTATTCCCTCAGTGGTAGCCCATAGAAGCCTCAATTATTAATAAATTGGAATGAGTTTTTGGACTTAAAGTGCATGACCTCTAGGGATCACACTAAATACTGTCGTGATAGGTCCTTCTATATATATATCACGTATATTATCACGTAAACCAATTCCTAGGTCTCTCGAATCTTCCCCTTCCATTCAACTGTTTTGGCATGTTAAAAAGCAGTCTTATGTTGATGAACTCAAACACTTGAAAGTGAACGAAATGTTTGTGCATCACACTATAAATCGTTATAATGACATTGGTAGCATTGTCCAACGCCATAGCAGTGGCCCAACTCCGGAAGTGGTAATAAAATGTCTAAAGATCTTAAAATAACCCGTATTGAACAGTGAGCTTCAAGATAAATCCTTAAAATATCCAAGAGGCAAACGATCTTACAGCAATGTAAAAAAGAAAGACTCAAAAAAGTAAAGGGATTGTTGCGCTTCAACGAACGTGGGGGATTTCCGAAAATTATGTTTACGTTTACGGTTACGACACAACCAAAAACAAAAAATTAAATAAAACATTTTTTTGTTTTGCTTTCTTATAGGAATAAAAATCTTTAAAATCCAAACAAAGCATTTGACGGAAAATTTGATCGGCTGGGCTTATGACTTTACCTTCTAATTGTACCAAGTGCAGTGTCAATATTGGGGTACTCATGGCTCAAATATTTAAAGGATATCTAACGCGAACAGCTGTTACCAGCCCATCAGATTTGATGGTTTTAAGATGCCACATTTTTATTTTTGTTTTCTTTGTTGGTTTCTTCATACTCGCACATTTTCTGCACGCGTACACACACAAGCCCACAAATTTCTTTATGTGTGTTGATAACAACGACGATTTTGTTAATCAGCTTGATGATATAATGGCGAATTCAATGGATTTCTGCCATATGATTTTTATGTTGATGTACGAATCACACAATCCTTAAATATTTGAGCAATGGTGGCCAAAATACGGCATGTCCGAAATGAGTCCGTTTTTTGAAAGTTTTTCTTTCAAAAATTATTTACAGCATAGTTAAACCTTTTTTTGTGCTCCACTGTATATCTTCCATTTGCTGGTTTTTCTTTTGTCTCGCCCACCACAATCAATGTTTCCGTTTCCTTATTAAATCTCTGTTGACAGATTATATTTCATTAAGCTTCAATGTAACACTTTATGTTATTGAACATATGGTGGCAATATTGAATAGTGATTGAAACCAATCAGGAAGTTTACGGCATTTTATGTCATGTGATTTGACTTGGTATGTATCGTTAATCTCTCTTTAAAAAGAGAATTTTCTAAATACCTAAAACGATATTAATGCTCTTGGGAAAACCTATCTTGTTAATGCTCTTAGCAAAGCCTATCTTACAGTTTTCGTTATTAAATATTTATTCATTTATTTTTCACTCAAAGGATTGTTATGTGCCTAATTTAATTGCATATTGTATCTGTTGTCTGCTGATAATACAAATCTCTAAGGCTAAACGTGTGACATTAGAGTGTCCCAAAAAATAAAATGTATATTTTTTTTAAATGATACTTTTTTCCCTTTTGATCCCAAAAAACAAAATATTATGGCGATGGGTAAACGATAACTCGTGCTGACATAACGTCCAAAGTGCGATGTAGTGCTTTCTAAGGAATCCAGTTGATCATTTTGGTTCCTAGCATGAATTGGTAAACTAAGTACATCGGTGCGGCAAGTGATAGCATGTGCAGAGCGTGCGGGGAAGTTGATGAGACGTTGGAGCATTTCCTATGTCATTGCCCTGCTTTCGCCGCTAACAGACACCGGCTCTTAGGTGGAGACACAATATCAGACATAAACCAATTAAGCAGCGTGGCACGGACAACAATTACCGATTTTGTAAGCAGCACGGAGTTCCTGACTTAACAATCCGATTACCATAGTGGTAATCGGCTGGCCGTATGTAATTTTGCACAAATACTTCTTATTAGTGTAGGTCGGTTGAGATTGTAAATGGGCTATATCGGTCCATGTTTTGATATAGCTGCCATATAAACCGATCTGTGGTCTTGACTTCTGGAGTCTCTAGAGGGCGCAATTTCCATCCGATTTAGCTGAAATTTTGCATGACGTGTTTTGTTACTGTGCTAACTTCCAACAACTGTGCTAATTATGGTTCAAATCGGTCCATAACCTGATATAGCTGCCATATAAACCGATCTGGGATCTTGACTTCTTCAGCCTCTAGAGGGCGCAATTATTTTCCGATTTGTACAACGGCTACTCCCATGACCTTCAACATACGTGTCAAATATGGTCTGAATAGGTTATAGCCTGATACACCTCCCCTATAAACCAATCTCCCTATTTTGCTCTAGAGCCCCTAAAGGGTGCAAATTCCTATTCGATTTGGCTGAAATTTTACACAACGACTTCTTTAATGGCATCTAACATTTAAATCAATTATCGTCCGAATCGGACCATAACATGATGTAGCTCCAATAGCATAGCAATTCCTTTTGTTTTGTTTGCCTAAAAAGGGATACCGGGGAAAAAACTCGACAAATGCGATCCATGGTGGAGGGTATATAAAATTCGGCCCGGCCGAACTTAGCGCGCTTTTACTTGTTTTTTGTTAATTTACTACACAATTTTTCTATTATCAAGCTCTTGAAGCCGAATAAGTTACAGAATACCACGAAATATGATATTCGCCTTCGACTACGACTGCTGTCGATTTTTGCCTTCGACGACGGGAATAAGGGTGAGATTTTTGTTTGTGTGGTTCAGAGAATTAACCGTGATAAACATGTGCTATCACCTGTGAAAAACGAATACATAGTAACAGTCTTAAAGGACAAAACATAGACGGTATGCCTCTTTTACAGCATGGGACGGTCTAATGTACATACGTATCTATATCTAGCTCAGCCTACTACCCTATAAATGCATGCTTGCACTTTGATGCTGTTGCTTAAAACACACAATGGTGATGATTGTTACAAGCTATTCTCATACCAAACAAACATCATCAATAGGTTCATCAACTAACCCATCGATATAGTTTTTGCGGTTAACTTAGTTTATTTTCGTTTCAAATTGTTATGAGTTGGCGAAACATTGTTTGCTATTTATAGGAATTGGAAATTATTCATATAATCTCTTATGTATTTTTTCGAAAAATATTTTTCTCTAAGTAAATTAAAAGCTCTATTTAAAGAAAACCTCCCATGTATAGTTTGTTTTTGTATTAAAAATTCTAAAAACGATCGACTTCCAAATGACCTTTCTTATGTTCCAAAAATGCTGCTTTCTTTGTTTAGATTTATGCCACCTACACCAGAGGCCATGAATTTGGGCTTGGTTATGTTGTTGTGACTTGTACTCATGTTTCATTACATTAAGTCCTGCAGGATAACCTGGCTGTTATTCTTGTGTGTGTGGGTATATTTTCCGTGGAGGAGTGTGGAGTTTCTTTTATGTCTTAATGACCTTTAAAAGTACATTTAAGGTCGCTGGTGTAAGGGAATGATGAAACTTGATTGAAATTCCTTTTGTAATTGTGAAATAAAAACTAAAAATAGCGCCAACGTTGTAGGCCTTCCCATCACATTACGTTAAAATACATCGTTGAATCTTTTGTTGTTGTAATTTTGGTATGTCTTGTGACCATTGGCTGGATTTTTTGTTTCATATTTTCAACACAATAATCTTATTGATTCGGTTTTATGGATTTACTTACTTCCCAAAATACTTCCTCTGGGAGTTACTTCTTTCGCCATTTTGTTTGTGATTTTGTTTTATATTTTTTGTTTTTTTAGCAATTAAAACACGTTTTCTGTAAATTTATAATTCTATTTAAAAATTTAAATGTTTCGAAACATTTTTTTTCGTTTCTTTTTAAGCGCGTGTACTGTTATGAAAGAACCACCACCAACAATTCTTTATTAACAAATGCCACATTTCTGGATAACTTTGGCTGCTTTGGCTTGATGTTTACGTTGGCTAGTAACATACACTCTCCCATTGAAAAGGGGCCAATGTTAAACCACCCAATGTTAAATGTTTACAGGGCAGAGTTGTCGTGAGATTGTTGCATAAAATCGTAAAATTCAATGTGAGAAACCAGAAACGTCTGAAATAAAAAGAATTAATAGGGTTGAAAAATTTTAAAAAAGGTTTTGCAAAATTTTAAAAAAGGTTTTCACTAACATTCCATTCAGGGAACAAGGGGCAAATTTCTCACATAGCAATGAGTGTGGTCCGATTCAAAGTTTTTTAAGCTCAATGATAACGGATCTCTTTTTATAGACTAGTCAAACGGCGTACCGTAGTGCGACACTTCTTTGGGGAGAAGTTTTTACATGGCTGCCATACCACAGCATGGCACAATACAAATGTCGCTGGCATTAAGAGGGGTACCCTGCACAGAATTTTTTTTTTTCGAATATCCTCGCCAGGTTTTGATTTCAGGCGTACGGCGTCATAGGCGGGCATGCTTACCACCGTCAAGGTGACCACCTTAACTCGTTCTTAGTTTCTTATTAAACTCATTGGACAGTAATAAGTGAAAATTTTACCCTTTTTACTCTCTACAAGTCTTGTCCTATCTTGCCCAGATAGAGAGTATGGCAACTCTTACTATCTGTACACTACTGATTAAACGAGAGAGAGAATATATGTTTACAAAGAGTTCCATGTTATGACGATTGGGGTATATTTATGTTCGCTGTCGTCGCTGTACTTGTTTTGTTTATACAACAACATTTGAAGTTATGTTTTGTGTTTGTTTTTGCTTCTGTACTGTGACGTCACAGGTTTTATACATTGTACTTTCGATAGCAGAGAACTACGTATATACATGCGTATGGTAATGCAGCTGTAAACGAAGACACACAGTGTTTAAAGCGTAGAAGAGTGCCAACGCATACCCGCACATAATTTCCTATGCGCGCGGGCAAAGGAAATACGAAAAGAAGCACATGTACTGTGTTACCAACTTTGTGTGACTTCGACGCATGGCTATGCCACAAAGCTACTGCTTAGCTGATCAATAGGGTTTTACAGCTTCTCATACAAATAAAATTTTGTGTTTTCAATACGAAGCATTAATAAAATTTGAAGTCATCTATCGCTATGCTATTGTTGGTTAGGGCTAATTTTCACTATTGCGCCCGTCATGACTGGGGACTATCTTTGGAACATTTCCTGATATATTAAAGGTTGCAAGTCATTATTTCTGCAGAAGTCGTGAGGACCATGAGGAAAAGGAAATTATAGAACATCAGCTGTGTGCGTGTTCGATGCTGGAAAGCAAGATCTTCTCATATCTTCAAAGACTTTTTTACATTAAAGGATATGAACATTTGCACAATATTAGGCTTCTAAATCTATCTTCTATTTTTATACCCACCACGGAAGGACAATGATATACTCATGTTGTTATTCTCTTTGCAAGATAGCGAATTATTTTCGACCCTATAAAGATATTAGGTACATTTTTTATTCTTGATTGTGCCAAAATTCTAACACTATCTAGCAATGTCCGTCCGTCTGTATTTTGAAATCATGAGATGAAACCTTTTATTCCCTACACCACCACAATACTAAGAAGGAGAAGAGCTAGACCCATTGATAAACATACCGATCTACTCAGAATCACTTTCTGACTCGATTTAGCCATGTCCGTCTGTGAGTCCATGTATTCAAAGTGCAGGTTGTATTTGTTGTCCAATCATCACACAATTTTGCACATATCACTTTTTTGGAACAAGGACGGACGCTATTGATTTTGGTAAAAATCGGTTCAGATTTAGATATAGCTCCCATATATACGTATCGCCTGATTTGCATTTAAATCGCAGTAGTAACTACAATTATCAACCGATCTGCACAAAAATTGGCACGGATTGTTTTCTTGCTGGTCTCAACATATCTGCAAATTTTTTAAAAATTGGTCCAGATTTAGATATAGTTCTCATACATATGTATCGCCTGATTTGCACTTAAATGGCCGTAGTAGCTACATTTTTCAACCGATTTGCACAAAATTTTGCATGAATTGTGAATTACTGATCTTAACATATCTGCAAAATTTCATCAAAATCCGTTCAGATTTACATATAGCTTCCATATATATGTATCGCCCGATTTACACTTAAATGGCCGTAATAGCAACAATTTTCAAATGATCTGTACATATATATTTATATATTGCCCGAATTTATATTTGTAGGCTAGGTGTAGAGTCTGACTTGACTTTCCTTACTGGTTTTATATATAAAAATAAAAGAAAACATATTCCAGCTTGAGATCATATTTAATGCTTTCTATTCAAAGAGTAGCATAGTAATCAACTTAAAAAAATAAGGTGAGTGTGTGCTGTTGTCAAAACACTTTGATTGGCATGGCGGATCGCGATTTTTGATACGCCATGTATATTCATCAACACCTATGTCAAACCGCGTGCCGCAGTGCGACACCTCTTAGGAGAGAAGTTTCACATGGCATAGTACAAATGTTGCCAGCATTAGGAGGGGAATACAAGCGCTGAAAATTTTTTCTGATGGTCTCGGGAGGATTCGAACCCAGTCGTTCATCGTCATAGGCGGACATTCTGACCTCTGTGTTACGGTGGCCTCAACAAACACATCATGTTTGCCAAACTCTCTTTTAGTTGTGCACTTGAACATTTATTGAATGACACTGCAAGTTCTTTTTGTGTTTTTAGACCACATAGACCTACAGCTTAGCGACGGACCAGTTTTTTTGGTTTGTCTGTTAGCGGTCTTTTATTTTGATCTTTAACGTCATGTAACCTCATCAACCTCGTGATAACGATGAAAATACCAATATAAAACAAAATATAAGAAGATAAGTTCTAAAACCCCTGTGACATTTGAAGTTATGGCATTTGTCAATTAAGGAAGTTTCGTTGTAGGAAAATTTTTGTTGTTGTGCTTATGACTCTACCCCTTAATTGTACCATGTTGGCCATCCTTTATATAACATATTTTCTTAGCTGTATCTTCGGGACTGTTTCCACAGCAACAAAGCACAACAACGCAGTAGGAAGACGACCAATGCCCCATGGTTAAACTATTAAAGGTGGTCTCATTTGTACAACAAACACAAATCATATGGGGCAATCCGCCATCTCGTCATCAAGCTGGTCCACGTTTTGCCAACACACGCAAAGAAAATTGCGTGCGTGTGTGTACGCGTGCGTACATTGGCAAAAAATATGCGAGAAAGAAGAGGACAACAAAGAGAATGCAAACAAGAATCTGACCTCTTAATACCGTCAAAGCTGGCCGGCTGTTAACAGCTGTTTGCGTAAGACCACCTTTTTAAATCCGACTTGCCAATGCCCAAGGATCTTCATGATATAAAGGGTGATTTTTTTGAGGTTAGGATTTTCATGCATTAGTATTTGACAGATCACGTGGGATTTCAGACATGGTTTCAAAGAGAAAGATGCTCAGTATGCTTTGACATTTCATCATGAATAGACTTACTAACGAGCAACGCTTGCAAATCATTGAATTTTATTACCAAAATCAGTGTTCGGTTCGAAATGTGTTCATTCACCGTAACGTTGCGTCCAACAGCATCTTTGAAAAAATACGGTCCAATGATTCCACCAGCGTACAAACCACACCAAACAGTGCATTTTTCGGGATGCATGGGCAGTTCTTGAACGGCTTCTGGTTGCTCTTCACTCCAAATGCGGCAATTTTGCTTATTTACGTAGCCATTCAACCAGAAATGAGCCTCATCGCTGAACAAAATTTGTCGATTCACTGAAAATGATTTCACTGAAAATGATTTGCAAGCGTTGCTCGTTAGTAAGTCTATTCATGATGAAATGTCAAAGCATACTGAGCATCTTTCTCTTTGACACCATGTCTGAAATCCCACGTGATCTGTCAAATACTAATGCATGAAAATCCTAACCTCAAAAAAATCACCCTTTAGAACTAGAGGTTTAACGATACAGAAACTTTGCTTACATTTAAATGTTAAAGGCACATCACACTTTTATAACAGCAATCGTAATAATCATGCAATAAAGATCAATAACACATACATGACCACGTTTCCAAATTTATTTCTTATCAAAATCAAACCAATTACCATTGGTGTAAATGAAGACGAGGGTTTTTGTTATAACTCAATCAATTATTATTATTGTTATGAATCGTTTATAAAAATTTCTTCTTTATTAATTGGTGTGTGTAAACTAATAATGCGTAAACATTTGGACACGCGTACATGAAAAATTAACCCTTAAAAGACTACACAGAAATTATTTTTGGGGCAGCTATGAATTTTTGGTGTGTCTTTTTTTGTGGTGGTCTCAAGTTTGGCCCCATGAAATATTTCCCTAAAGTTAAAATGAAAAGATGTACATATACCCCAAACAGATATATGGAGAACAATAACAAAACTATTGTGGCCTATTTTCGAATTTTTAGGACCCCTTGGGCCGATTTGCGGTTTTCTCTAGTAAATCCAAATCAGAATTTAGGGTGATAGATTTTTTCGTCCGAAAGATAGCTTTCTTCCGACCGGGTTAGAAGAACTGACACCGTTAAATCAGTTTAAAATTTAAATTAAATCGGTCTATGGTATATTAACACATGCATCAGGATGGTATCAAAAGTCAACCTTTAAAATATTGCATACAGCATAAAATATTTCCATACAGCAGTTATGTTAGCTTAGCTTTGAGTTTGAGAAAGAGACGCAAAAGTCGTTGCAATGATAATTTCGTCAGGCTGAAACACAAAGGGAAAGAAGCACACACATCGTTAGATCGACTTAAAATGTTCGGAATGACTATGGTAATATACCCATCCACCCCAGGACAACATGAAAATTCACCCTTTAAAATATTACTATTTTTACAACCACTATTTGCAGTGTCGATATTCAAATTCATATAGCAGTTATGTTAACATAAGCTTTGAGTATAAGAAAGAGACACAAATGCCGCTGCAGTGTAAATTTCCCCTCATCAAACTAAATCTTACTCACACATATGTATATCCATACAATTCCATGTTACCCTGCAAACGATTTTTATCGCCAAATAATCTTCCACTAATCTTCTAGGGGAATAATGATTGCGGCGATCTCTTCTATGTCCTCAACACGACTCTTCGGGAAGAGTGTTTCGCGAATGTTCCATATGAGTTGTTAACGAGTAAGCTAGAAGAGTCTTGCAAGATCTAAGAATCGCGTAACAATTGTGTGGACGAGTAAAAAATTAGTGTTTTGGAAGATTATTAAAATTCTCTTCATGAAATTGTCCGCACAAAACAAAACCTTGAATAACAAAATTGTCCTAAACGCACCAGTCATGAAAATAGAAAAAAAAAATAATCGCGAAAAGCTAACTCAGGCGATTTAAAAACAAATCTTCTGGGCGATTATAACGCAAAGAGTTGCGTAATATTCGTTGCGAAGAGTTGCCAAAACTTCGGCATATGCATTGGATTGTCCAATGATAATCTATTGGGTTGCCCAAAAAGTAATTGCGGATTTTTTAAAAGAAAGTAAATGCATTATTAATAAGACTTAGAATTAACTTTAATCAAATATACTTTTTTACACTTTTTTTCTAAAGAAAGCTAAAAGTAACAGCTGATAACTGACAAAAGAAAGAATGCAATTACAGAGTCACAAGCTGTGAAAAATCTTGTCAACGCCGACTATATGAAAAATTCGCAATTACTTTTTGGGCAACCAATAGAAGAGTGTTTCACGACTAATAGCTAAAAAAGCACCGTTTACTAATTACCAATAGTCATATAAACCAAATGAGAATTGTGTTTGGTGTTGTGGAAATTGTCCACTCAAAACAAAACCTTGAATAACAAAATTCAATACATGTCCTAAACGCACCAGTCATGAAAAAAAAAATAATAATAAAAATAAAACGCAAAGAGTTGTAAGAGAATCGGCGCGAAGTGTTGCCACGGAAGAACAATTGCGTAAAAATTTTCCAGAACATTGTGTTATTCATCGCGGGGACGAATGCTTTTCCGGAATTATTAAAAAATGTTTGCAGGGTAATCATGTATACATGAGATATATCTGAGACTGTACTGGCTGTATTTATGTAAATAAATTTACTGAATGGGTTGCTTGCCGGTTTGGTTTGTTCTTGTGTGTAGTAGTAACAGTTTCGAGTTTGACTTTGAGAAATGACGTTTCTTGTGGCACGTACGTAATATGCGTCGTATGGCGTTTTCACAAAACTTGTTGCTGCCACTATTCATGTACGTATTGTGACGACATTGATTTCAGGAATGTTTGCTTTTAGGGTACGGAAAAGTATAGCAAGCGAATTATCAATGTGAAATAAAGAAGTGCCGAAGACATGTTGTCTGTGCGTCTGTGTCTTTGTTTGCGACGCCAGTAGTTGGACTTTAAATCGCTTCCATATTCCTCTATCGCACCGTGCGATGGAACAAACATTTAGGGGAAAAATGTATGCTACTTTTGAACGGATAGAGATATCTCTTCGAAATTGTATATGATTCTAGCTGCCAAATTTCGGTCCTACAAAATTTAGTTTGGGCTGCCAAATGCGCATTTATGGTCCGTTTTTCTTAGCTTGAAACCCCTCTGAAGGGATACATTATATTGTTTTATTCGATAGTTTTGTTTTTGAAATTTTTTGCTGAGGTTGGTGCTTTATTTTGTAATTTACAAAAGAAAATAGATTTAAACTTAGATAACATATAACCTGCATCCTATTTTTTTGCATATTAACAACAACGGTTTACGGTGTGAGCATTTAACCACTAAATTCCGTTCCCTTATTGTAACACAGTAAATGCCTTGAATGTCATGTGCATCACTGAGAATACTAATTTTCTTTTTTGGCCAAATTTCACAATTGTCCATTTAGTTATTGAAGACGAAATGAATGTCAAACAAAAATAGACTTTTTGTTTTGTTAAGCATATTCATAACAAAAAAAAAAATGCTTAAACAATAGGAAACAAAATTCGATGGTAAAATACGAGACAAATATGCCATTGAAATGAGTCCTACGTTTGTCCACAAACTGTGCAGCTGTTCATATGGTAGCTATACAAGGAAAACACCAGTGTTCCCCAAAAAGGTAGAGTCATGCGGCAATATCATTACAATTTGTAGACTTTTGTTTTGAGTTAGCAAAAATTTGCATAATTACAGTTGAATAAGCTTCTGGTGAAGTTTACGTGGATTTATATTGCTCCAGTAACGCATGTTTTGCTTGTTGACGCAGCCGGAAATGTGAAAAAGTGAGTCTTGTCACTGGAAAACACTACCGCACTTACCGCGTCTTCAGGGAGGTTGTCAATCAGCATTTTAATGGTCAACAAAATCGCGTTCAGTTAATTCTGGCACAAAGCTGATTTATAAATATGAAAATTTAGATCTTGATGAAGAATTTGTCGAAAAGTGGTGTCGAAAATTCCCATAGAAGAACACAGAACTGACTGCCTCACTCTTTCGATATTTTCCGGAGTTCTGATGGTCCTTTAAAATCCATATCTGGCTTAAGCGACACTTCCACACTCACGAAATTTATTAACCCACGATAGAATCGAATTACGGCCAGGAAAGAGTCTGTGAGGAGGAATTTCAAAGCGTGTGCGGAAGGCACGTTGCGTAGCAACAAGTGAGCGACCGTTAGAAAAAAAGCTCTCGACGGCGAAGGCCCATTGTTTCTTAGACCAGAGCATGATGGCAGGTGACTGGAGAGAGAACAATCCCAGGGCAGCCGGTTATACGCAACGTATTGACCCGATGGAACTCCTGATAGGCAAGGGCTGCCGCCTCAGTGTACGTTTTCGTAATTTTTCGTCATGGAAGAGGTACATCCCGGAGTGCCTTCTCCGCACGCTTCTGGTCCATGCCGGTACTGAAAAGCGCACCGGACCCTGGTTCTGTTCGGTTTGCCAGAACCGCCTCCATCATCGGTCGGTGTCAATAATCCCCCTCAATGGGGGATTGGCCTTCGTGATACACCATTCCGTGCAATATAGACCCATCTCGCATGCGCCTGGCGCTAGTGACCCCTACATGGAGTGCATGGGGATACCAACATACCAATCGCCGCTTCAGTGAACTGCCACCCCCCTCGGATGTGCTAGTTATCAAGAGGAAATTCATAGACTTCATTAACGCAGCAGCCGCTCGCTTTATACCAGCCGGTCGAATACCCCAAGTGCAACCCGATTTTCCGGCGCAGGCAATGGTACTCGCAGACGAGCGTGATGGGATTCGTTGTTTGGACCCCATAAACCCCAGAATAAATGAGCTGAATCTGGAAATAAACACGGTAGTCAATGAACATAAGCGGAATTCGTGGCTGGAACACTTGGAGCAATGTAACTTAGGCACCGGTTCAGGCAAGCTGTGGTCTATTATTAAGTCACTCTCGAACCCCGGTAGACGGGATGACAGGACCTCAGTCACTTTTGTCAACCGTCAATTTAGTGGGTATCCCGACAGGGCAAGGGCAAGGAGGAGAGTCATTCGCCGTATCCGTGGTCTCCGAGCCGATGAACAGCCATCACAATTTACCGTGGGCGAATTTACGAATGTCATTCGTAGCGCCAAATTATCCAAGGCGTTGCGGCCCCGCGGAATCTCTACATTGATGTTGAAGAATCTGGATGTACCTGGAGTTGAGTACCTTACTACTGTTCGCAAACTGTGCAGCCAAAGAAACCTTGTTGACCACGTACAAAGCAATTGGCCGGTCTGTGGTAAGTTATGCAGCACCAGTGCGTCCTCTTCAGCTTTGTGACACCCAGTGGAATAATCAAGCGTCATATTAAGCAGGTCTAGCCAAAATTCATGCAGACACGGTAAATGGCTACCGGGTGAATGTAGTCCTTTGAGAACGACCGTCTCCCATTGCACCTGAAGAAATTGACCTCCCCCGGCAAACCGGAGTAGATCTGGCTCAATCACGTTCCGGCAGATGCAGCCGCCTCAACTCCTACAGAGCAAGGATTGATGCCGACGTGCAAGATGTATGTTCCGATTGTAACCAGGGACCGCACGATAAACGTCACCTGCTTAAGATCCCAGCCAGACCCAGATCTCTGTGGACGCACACCATCTTAGTCGCAGAGTTCCTGGGTTTAGACACTCAACAGAATCATGCAGATGAAGGATAGAACACAACAAACTGCTACAACAACAACAACTGGAGAGAGAAACAAATAAAAATTGTAAAATTTAATGATTTTCGCCCTAACAGGCAAGTAACTTGAAAAAGAAAAACAAATATTTTGTTTTGCCAATTTTTTGAAGTTGAGACGTCTCTCCATCTGAAGAAGTACGCGATGGCGGCCTTCTCGAATATTAAGAGGGCATTGAACAACGAGGAGATGGGTCGCCCTGAGCCGCACGGGGAGACACTATGGATGCGGTGGGCAGACTGAGTAGGGTTTCAGGAGACATGGACTGAATTGGGGCTATACTACGGCACACACAACATTTCAGGGAAAGCTATGTGCCACAACGATAGACAAAATAAAATTTTGGGTAGGGATGATATTGTGGCGATTCGCTAATAGATCGCCTCGTCACATCGAGTATCACAGGCACTCCGTATTTAGGCAAGAGTCCTTGCCGCCAGGCCTCTCACTGAGACTCTCCCTTCGATACCGCTGATTGTCCGCGACTGTAATAGCAGCTACTCCGTATATGAAGCATTCCACTAACCGCGACCTGAGGTTCTCGGAACGACGATGAACACCAAACTAATTGGAGCTCAGAGTTCCAACTGACGTGGTGCCTAGAATCATTTCGTTCCGGGACGAAATCAGTATGTGTATATGGCGGTCCTCAAGGTCGTGTGAAGTCTAATCAAAGTTATAGGCCAATGATCAGGCCCCACATTTTGCCGAGTCTGAATGGGATGCTGCTTAACCACACTTCTTTTAGAAAAAGTCTTAAATGGCTGATTACACCACAAATGTCGCAGCATTAATGAGAAGAATCGGGGATATGATTGACGGTTAACCAAATCAATTCGTATACCCATTGTGATTTTGTTTTAGCTTTTTATAATATTCTTCTTTAAAATATTACCATAGTTGTAAAATTTTTCAAAAATTGTTAGTGCTTTTTTTACTCTTTTTTGCACAAAATTTTACTTTTTACCCATTTACAATTTTTGTTACGCTTTTTGATGGTAAGTTTTGGGCATTGAACAACGAGGAGATGGGTCGCCCTGAGCCGCACGGGGAGACACTATGGATGCGGTGGGCAGACTGAGTAGGGTTTCAAGAGACATGGACTGAATTGGGGCTATACTACGGCACACACAACATTTCAGGGAAAGCTATGTGCCACAACGATAGACAAAATAAAATTTTGGGTAGGGATGATATTGTGGCGATTCGCTAATAGATCGCCTCGTCACATCGAGTATCACAGGCACTCCGTATTTAGGCAAGAGTCCTTGCCGCCAGGCCTCTCACTGAGACTCTCCCTTCGATACCGCTGATTGTCCGCGACTGTAATAGCAGCTACTCCGTATATGAAGCATTCCACTAACCGCGACCTGAGGTTCTCGGAACGACGATGAACACCAAACTAATTGGAGCTCAGAGTTCCAACTGACGTGGTGCCTAGAATCATTTCGTTCCGGGACGAAATCAGTATGTGTATATGGCGGTCCTCAAGGTCGTGTGAAGTCTAATCAAAGTTATAGGCCAATGATCAGGCCCCACATTTTGCCGAGTCTGAATGGGATGCTGCTTAACCACACTTCTTTTAGAAAAAGTCTTAAATGGCTGATTACACCACAAATGTCGCAGCATTAATGAGAAGAATCGGGGATATGATTGACGGTTAACCAAATCAATTCGTATACCCATTGTGATTTTGTTTTAGCTTTTTATAATATTCTTCTTTAAAATATTACCATAGTTGTAAAATTTTTCAAAAATTGTTAGTGCTTTTTTTACTCTTTTTTGCACAAAATTTTACTTTTTACCCATTTACAATTTTTGTTACGCTTTTTGATGGTAAGTTTTGGGCATCACTGACGACGGTTGTCATATTTTCTCTAACAGCTAGGAAGCGATCAGCCGACATAAATTTTTTTTAATTTTGACAGTACTTACCATTGAGGATATCAACTCGTTCCTTCTTCACTCTCTCTTTCTTTGTTTAAGTTTTCTCTTATTTGTGTAATTTTCAATCTCACATTTTCACATTCTTAATGTTTATGGGGGCTTTCAACTTTTTGATGTAAGCAAGTGACTCCTGGGAACGTGTTTCTGAATTAAAAAACCGCCCTTAACTGTCGCTCATATACGTACACGTATACACACACTCACACAAATTTCTTTGTGTGTGTTGGCAAAACGTAGATCAGCTTGATGACAAGATGGCGGATTGAACCATATGATTACTGATTGTTGTACAATTGAGACCACCTTTGATTGTTTCGTCATGATGGTTTCGTTAGGGGTCGATTTTTGTTGTTGTGCTAAAAACGGTACCTCTTAATTGTACCATGTTAGTAGGAAGAAAAAAAAATTCGGTGTGGACAAACTTAACTCCTATCAGGATTCACTAAAAGAAGGTTATGTCACGTCAGGTTATGTCAGGTTATGTTATGTCGAAAACAAAAAGCGGATAGGCCCCATGAATATCATTTCAAATCTGCCAATTGAAAATGTCATCAAATGCCAATTACTGCAAAAATTGTACGTAGGCTGATCGTTTGGCTTAACCTTATTCAGTGAATCCTGAACTCCTACATAGTTTTTTTTAATAAATTATTTAAAACACATTCATTGTTTGTTGTTTCTTTTATTGAAAATAAAATATCAAACTAAATACATACATTAATGGAAATAAAATATTTTTTATTTTAAGATAAATTACAAAATAATTTCATATTTATAATTTAATCGGAAAATATTTAGAGTTGATTATAAATAAAGTTTATTCAAAATAACTTTAAACGTACAGTGGAATGTAAAATAGGTTTATTTTAAGCAAATTAAGGTATTTGTAATTGTAATGATTGTTTCGGAAGTTTCAAGATTAGCTCAGAATAGTTTGTAAATTTTCTGATTATCTAGGTGACTAACTGTTTTATGGGTGCCATAAAACAAGGTATAAATTAGGGTAGGGTAGGATTTATTGCAAGCCAAAGGCTTAAACTCCTTAACCGGTGTTAACAAAACTTAATACGGCTTAAAGGTGGAGTTACATACTATGCGTAAGCATTACAAATGCAACTCTGCAAATAAACCTCACAAAAGCGAAGCGCAAAAGTTAAAGAATTTTCAACTTTGATTATTCAGGGTTCACTAATAGAAGGTTAGTTCACATCGAAAACATAAAGTGGAAAGGCCCCATGAACATCATTAAGGATTTCAAATTTGCAGATTGAAAATGCCATCATATAGGAGAAAACGTAAACAAAGAATGAATGTTAAAAGAGAACAAGTTGACATCCTTAATACAAGTACTGCCAAAAATTAAACAAATTGTATGTCGGCTGATCCTTTGGCTTAACTTTGTTCAGTAAATGCTGTTGATGATTGAACTCCAGCATCATTCTGTGTTGCCATACGTGAATTAGTGTTTTAGACATCAAAGTTAAAAACTGCTTAACTTTTGCGCTTTGCATTTGCGGGGTTTGCTTGCAAAGAAGCATTTTAAATGCGTTTTTAATGTGCGCGCCAAGGCGGATTTAATAAGGTGGCGATTTTATTTGCATTCTCTTTGTTGTTATCTTCTTTCTCGCATATTTTCTTATTTACGCACGCGTATACACACATGCACACAATTTTTTTTGTAGTTCGGCAAAACGTCGATGATCTTTATGACAAGATGGCGGATTGTACCATATGGATTGCACCATATGTTGTACAAATGAGACCATCTTTAATTGGATAATATATATATTAACATTACTTTCTTTTTTCTTGTGCTTTTGACCTAACTGAAGCCAAGGACGAGTAGATAAAGATACATTGTTCGAAGAGCTATGAATGTCATGGTGTTTCCACCATCTATACCAGTGATGGGCACATTAACACAGTTGAAAATAATAAATTGTTTTGCTTCTATTTGGATTCCCGCATACAAATTTGTGCGGTTGTGTGTTGTTGCTCATCTATGATCTATACCATGCATCTATATCAGATACAGTAGAACAACAATGAATGGGTTTAGGTTAAACCGGTATTCACATGGTGCGGAAAAAGATCAGCCAATATATGTAAAATTTTTGAATGTTTGACCGTATTTGCCATAGGGGATGTCATGTTTTTTATAGCTGGCTTTGCCTTATTTGTGGCATTTTTAATTGACACATTTTGACATTCTTAAAGTTCATGGTGTCTTTCCACTTTTTGTTTTCAGTAAGTGACGTAACCTTCTATGAGTGAACCTAGGCGATAAACAGAGTTGTGTGTGACCCAGTTCGTCAGCAATTAATTATATTTGCGACATGTCGCAACTATTTTACTCATAGAACTCAGTATCACTTCTACGAAATGTGTTCGCATTTACTTTGCCACCATTTTTTATAATGCGCTTTGACAATTTTTCGGGCGAAAAGTCCAAGTCAATACTAGGCTCATGGCGAATTAATTAAAGGTGATCTCATTTGTACAACAACCACAAACCATATGGTGGAATACGCCATCTTGCCATCAAGCTGATGGACGTTTTGCCAACATATCCAAAAAAATATGTGCGTGTGTATATACGTGTGCGTACATAAGCAGAGAATATGCGAGAAAGATAACAACAAAGAGAATGCAAACAAAAATCGGCCATCTTAATACCGTCAAACCTGGGCAGCTGTTGCCTTGTACTAGGCTTAAGAGAAAATAAAAAACCTTCATTGTTGGTTTACCCCATGGCATAATTACCAGGTAGTGTACCGTAAGCAGCTGAATACAATTTTTTCTCGCGAAATGGACTATGTGTCAACGAGTTTTAGTTGTGTGTGTGCATTATAGTTAAGAACCATGCCACACACAAACAACTAGTAACAACTAGTAACTAGTAACACACACAAAATCAGAGTTGCACTAATCACTGATTTTAACATATAGTGCACTAAATATTTTGTTGCTGAACAACTGCCACCACCTGTAATGAATATATCTAGGTTTACCCATTGTCTTATTTGTGACATTTGATGTTATTTTTAGGCACAAAATGCCAATTCTAATATTCATGGGGACCTTTCCACTTTATGTTTTAATGCAAGTGACGTTACCCTCTATTTGGTAATTGCTGGTTAAATACCAACAGAGTTAAACAAATTAAAATACAAAGTTGTTTTATTTTTTGTTTTTTTTTCTTTATTGTTTTCCCAGGCATGGTTTCAACCATAGCCAAGAGGAGAGATATCTGGAACTTGTGTTGATTGGCTAATTTTTTTCTTTTTGAATAAATATTTTTGTTTTATTTAATATTGTTTTATATATATATATATATATATATATGTATGTGTTTATACATGATTCTGTATATATTACAATATGATTGATATTTATACAAGCGATTTAATGTGTGTTTTTTTATGTGTATATGTTTTTTTGGGTTTGTTTAAATTTTTAATTTATAAATTCCGAAAAACAGTCATTTTTGATTAAATAAACGATCTAATATTATTTTTATATAATTTGGGTTTCATTAAAATATAATGTGATGAGCCACTTAATTTCCTTTCAATTTCGAATTAATAATTATACTTGTTTTATATGTTTTAAATGTTATTTAGTTTTTTTTTGTAAATATCTATTTTTAAGTTTTTATGTATATATAATTTATTGAATAATTTACAATACAACAATTTTGGTTTAATTTTTCGTCTCTCAATAGGAATTGTTTGTTTATGTATATATAATATATTTTTTTTGCGTGACGTTTTTAAATAAATGCCAAATATGGGATATACATAATTCTTTACTAGAAAAAGGTAGCTGCTCTAGAGGGCACACCTATTTTTGTTTTTGTATTTATAATATGCTTATTTTTATGCTTTTAATTGTGTGTTTATGGGGTTTTGTTGGATTGTTTTTGGTTGGGCTTGTAATTTAAATGTCATTCAGGAAAGCTGAAAGCATTTTGAAGAGAGTGAGAGAGAGAGTTTGTGATAATGAATTTCGACAATGTTCGACATATCGATTACTGTCCCCGGCACTATTATCGCAAAAGAGATAAGAAGAAGAAAAAGCATCTTGTAAAGACAGCTGTTAGCGAGTAAGGTTGCCAACCGATTCTTTGTTTACATTCATCTTTTGTTGGTGACATTTAATGACATTTTCAAACAATGCGCCCTTTCCATTTTTTTTGCTATTAATTAGTGTATCCTGCATTTATGCATTTAATTAGTGTATCCTGTCGTTTTTCTGAAATCTATAAGGAAAAGAAATTGTAGCAATAGCCCGGCTAAGGAAAATAAAACGGAAATAGCTAATGAGTTGCCATCTGTTAAAGGTCATATACATCAGCTTGTTTGTACAATCTGGCAAGAAAATCGCAGATCGGAAGTTGGAAACATAGCACACTATGTCTAGTGCACAAGAAGGGAGACAAAATAGTATATGCCAACAAAATATTTAATCAAGAAATTAAATTAATTTAATAAATTAAATTAAGTTCTTTAAAGGAAATCTGTTAAATAAGCCTACTTTAAGGCAACTTTAGGATTTGTGAATATGAGCTTTAGGTCAAAAGACAATA
This sequence comes from Stomoxys calcitrans, assembly GCF_963082655.1. Taxonomy (NCBI): domain Eukaryota; kingdom Metazoa; phylum Arthropoda; class Insecta; order Diptera; family Muscidae; genus Stomoxys; species Stomoxys calcitrans. The sequence continues at coordinate 11,207,344 of NC_081554.1, forward strand.
AGATATTTGGGCCCTATCGCTTCGGCTTTAGACCTAGTAAATCCAACATCGATATTCATACAACGCAAGATCCAGAAAAGGACCCAAGAGAACAAGGTCGAAACCTTCCAACTGTTTGTTAGCTCTATGGCAACTTTGGATTGTACCAAAAGTTCAAAAAACTGGAAAGATTTTACAGAATAACCTTAACTGACCCCAGTCAAAGTGTAATTGTTGAAGGTAGACCACCCAAGACAAATTTAATGGGTAAGGGCAGTTGGCCAACAACAAAAAATTGAGTGCACTATCTGCCAAAATCAGTGATTATTGCAACTCTCCACGTTGTTTGTTCGCGCCATTTTTCTTTGTCTGTGCGTGCTATGGTCCTTAACTATAAAGCACACACACACAACCGAACATTATAAAATCCCGTTGACAAAAAGTGTACTCCGGGAGAAAAAACTATACTCAGCTGTTTGCTGTCTCAATTTGTCTTGAGACCACCTGTTGTGTGAAATTCACAATATACTGAAATGGTTACATAAATAAAAATCTGAATGCAATTGGCAAAAGCATTTTCTGCAGCGTATGGTGGATCTGACATTCAACGGAGATAAAAGATACTAGAGGCAACTCTTTTTTTATGCATTCGCTGAAAAAAAATTACGACACAGGAAAACATAGAGTGTATAGGGTCAATTAATGTCATTAATATTGTCAAAATCTGCCTATTGTGAATGTTAACAAATATCAGTAATTTTTTTTTTTTTGATAAAATAAATCTTTATAAACTCAATTTTAACTCAATTTGAGTTTGAATGTGAATAAACACACATTTTAAACAATTAAGAAAAACGTAAACAAAAACAAGTTTGATGGAGAAAATTTAAAAAAAAATGTATCGTGGCTGGTTGTTTGACGTAAACTTTTTGAGTGAATCCTATGTCCAACCACCTCTCGTCCAGGATTCACCTAATTAGCTCACGGAAAGCAATCAGACATTTTTTAAGAGAAAAAGCTTGTAACTGACATTCGTTGACATTCGCAATTGGCAGATCCTGCCTCTCGACAATTAAAAATCACTCCCTTCAAGGCAGTGGTACCAGCTTAAATAAAGCAAGGGATTCACCAAGGCGGATTAAATAAGGTGGTCGCACGCGAGCAACTGTTAACGGCCGGTCAAGTTTGACAGTATTAAGATGTCAGATTTTTTTCCCATATTCTCTGCTCATGTATGCACACAAGCACACAAATTTCTTTACCTGTGTTGGCAAAACGTCGATCAGCTTGATGGTACGATGGTGAATTGCACCATATGATTTATGGTTGTTGTGCAAATGAGATCACCTTTAATTGTTTCGCCATGGGGATTCACTTAATGAGGTTGAAAACCCGATTAGCCGGAAAAAAATTTTTTGACAGTATTTGCCATTGAGGATGTCAACTAGTTCTCTTTTGTATTCCTTCTTTGTTTACGTTTTCTGCTATTTCTGTCATTTATTGTGACATCCTCAACGTTCATGGAGCGTTTCAACTTTTTGTTATCGACGTAACCTTTTCGTATTCAGCCTTGTATAAAGCAGACGTATTGCTACTTGAGCAAGTATATTGGATGACGTAGCGCACAGGGCTCTTCGAGAGGAAAATCCATGTAATTTGCGTTAAAATCGGTATTGTATGGACCACAAGCCTTATTTTGCTTGCCTTTTTACAGTGATCGTTACCTAACGTATATCTCAAAATGTGAACTCTCCATTATGATGAAATCTTTTTTTTGATTGAAAAAATGGGTGATAATTGTGTAATCGCGTACTCAAAATTGTTATTGGGAGTCTTTCGCGTACTTTATTTGTCGACAGAAGCGGGAGGAGCGTAAGAGCGAACAATATTTTGAGAGTTTGATAATTGAAAGCTTCCAAATTTCTACAGAAGGTTTTATGGAAAACAGCTGTTTACTTCAAATAAATAGCAAAAGAGAGCAAAGTCGGTGCTTACTCTCCTTGAAATTTTTGCTGGCAAATTTACGCGAACGGACCTACTGTAAATCAATTTTTTTTTGCGAGAGGCAGGAAAAGTGTAACACCCGTATTCACAAAATTTTAAACAGCTTTATAGTAGGTTTTTTTTATGCTTCCATGAAGGAAATCTGTCAAATAAGCCCAACTTTAACGCTACTTTAAGTTTTGTGAATATGGGCATAAAACACCGTTTACACTGCTCTTTAAATCCGGATTTATTAGCTCGACCATCTGTTTTCCTTTATAAAATCAGCTGACGAGGGGCTTAAATCCGAATTTAATGAGCAGTGTAAACGGGGTTTAAGACTTAGATATTACAGCGTATGTTCAGTTTAAGTTAAGCTCAGTTTAACATTGTTCTGTTATTAGTTGTGTAGTCTTTGTAAGATAGCAGTTAATTGGTTATTTTAATATTAGGTGGCGTTAGTGCTGTTGAGATTATGACTTGTGTGTGTGTATGTGGGTTTATGAGTGTGATCGTTTTGTTGTGTATACTATAGTAGTAGTTAACTTAGAGTTTCTTTTACATTTCCATAAAATATTTGTTCAGACTGTTATTTTTATTATTTCTCTTATGTATTTGTTCTTCTTTGTTTCTCAATAAATAATTGATATAAATGCATTTGTATTTTATATCAATTGCACGTAAATGTTTTTAATTTTATTTCTTAAAATTTGACACAAAAAAATTGATGATTTTTTTTTAAACAATTGATACCTTCTTCCTTTCTTTTTGTTTTTATTTTAAAACCAAAAATACTTTCTGGGGGCTTTATACATATATTATGTATATATGCTGATGATTTTTGTTGTTGTTAAGATGTTTGTATATCTAAAGTGCTTTCAATATATTACACATTGATTTTGTATATTTTTAGTTTTGAGAATTTCTTAATTAAATTTCAAAATATTTTCTGTTCATTTAAAGATAAAAGTACTTGAGCTTATGTGGAAATCCATTAACTTTAGTACAATTTATCTTGTTTGTAGGGAATAATGGGTTTGGCAATGGAACGTTTTTTCTTTGCAACCATGTAACCATGTTTATTGTTGAAAATACCTGAAAAAGAGAAAAAGAAAATTTAATATTTCACATACATATAAATATCATATAACACACAGCCAATCCCACAAATTTTTATCATAGAAAATAAGCAATTCTTATTCGCCTGTATTTCAAAAACAGCTGATTTTATAATGGGTGACTCAAGGCACTCATTTAAGTGGCAAAGAATTAGTGGGACAAGCTAAAAAAATTACTTTTTTACTTGAAATTAAAAAAAAAATCTACTTGACCTATTTTTGAAAAAAAAAACGAAAGTTTTGCAAAGGCGAGTTTATTGTTTTATTTGTTAAAGAAGTTTACGTACCACTAAGTGTCTACTGATATAGTATATTGACATTCAGTCATCTATTTACATTGCCACGAACCAACGAAAGTAAACAAGCAAAGTATTTCCCGTACTATTGGGATTGGAATACAACGATGGAATTAGACAATTTCATTAGCTGGACTAGAGGCTTTATCTTCATTATACCCTCCATCCATGGGGTATACTAATTTCGTCATTCTGTTATTAACACCTCGAAATATGCGTCTAAGACCCCAGTATATATATTCTTAATCGTCTTGTCATTTTAAGTCAATCTAGCCATGTTCGTCTGTAGTTCATTGCGCGGTATCTCTTTTTAGGCAAACAAAGAATAATAATTAAGAACTGTTATGCTATTGGAGCTATATTAAGTTAATCTGATTCGGACCCAGGATTCACTGAATAAGGTTAAGCCAAGCGATCAGCCGATATAGTTTTTTTTTAATATTTGGCAGTACTTGGCATTGAGGATGTCAACTTGTTCTCTTTTTACATTCATTCTTTGTTTACGTTTTCTCCTATATGATGACATTTTCAATCGTCAGATTTGACATCCTTAATGATGTTTATGGGGCCTATCCACTTTGTGTTTTGCATGTGACCTAACCTTCTGTTAGTGAATCCTGGCAAATAATAAAACCGAGAAAAAGTTAACAAACAATAAAAGAAAACAAAGTATATGTCAGCTCTAAAGCCTAGTACTGAATTCATTCGCAACGAAAATGCCCATTAAAATATTGCGAAATGCGCTATTAAATTTGCTATTAAATGATCAAATTGTGCGAAATTTATCCTGATGCAGCGACATGTCGCTACTATTTTTCTCATAGGACTCAGTACCACTTGTCCGGGAGGTTTAAAAACCAAAATAATGTTAGTGGTCTGATCGGATTGCGCAACATAGTGGTTGTTGTACAATTGAGACCACCTTTCCGTTTGTAACACATCAGAATATTCATCAGATACCCAACAAAGTATATATATTCTTGATGGTCTTGACATTTTAAGTCGATTTAGCCATGTCCGTCCGTCATTCGAAATCATCTTAACTTTCGAAGGCATAATGCTAGGCGCTCTAGGCGCTAGGATCCTAAAGTAAAGCTGGCAAAATATCGATAGCACTATCGACACTATCGATATTTAATTTTTTGACTGAATATCGATTGATATTTTTCCTATGGATCCTATCGCAGCAAAAATTAAATTTTTTCAAAATTAAACGAAAATAAGCAATTCGACACTGAATGCATCTTTTAAGATACATTGCGCCTATAGGGGACGTAATTTTCACCCGATTAGGCAAACATTTCGTACAATGATTTCTCTCGCGACTTCCAACTGACTTTATTTATCTTGATTTTATTTGGTCTGTGCATTGATATTGCTTCTATATAAATCGATCTCCTGATTTTTCTTCCCATTGTCGTTCGAAATATAGATGATGGAGAATTAACGATAGTATCGATACTATCTATATTTATTATTTAAACAATCGAAAATATCGAATGTTGTGATTATCGATTGTTTGCCAGCTCTATCTCAAAGTCGACTTTCGACTAATCGATTTGTCGACTTTTTGCGTTAAAAAGTCAAAGTCGACTTTCAGTGATTAAAAAGTCGAATAGTCGATTTTGAAAAGTCAAAAAGAAAGCTACACAGAGATACATGTTAAGCTTTGCTAATTTTGCGGCTAAGTTGCTAGGTAGGAATTGTTTCCAATTTTTCTGAGATGTATTTGGAATTTAGTAATAAAATTAGCCCCATTGGCTTTAAGATAACGGAGTGGTTTGACAAAAATGCGCCAATTTTGCATTTAAACCCTTTATTAATACCTCCCCTTTATGAAAATACAGGTAATGATTATATCTTGATGACAAAAGTTTACGAAAACTTGTAGAAAATAGAAGTATCTTGCTTAGAAAATTTTACAAATTTTTGAAAAGAGAGCGAAACTTCAACTTTTTTGTAAAGTCGACTTTTTGCAAAAATAAGACGAAAAGTCGACTTTTTGCAAAAATAAGCCGAAAAGTCGGCTTTTTGCAAAATAAGTCTAAAAATCGATTTTTGCTATTTTGATAAAGGTCTAAGAGTCGACTTTGGTCCCAACTTGGGATTTCTATTCTTATCCCATTTGGCCGAAATTTGTATGAGGTGTTTTGTTATGACTTCCAACAACTGTACTAAGTATGGTCTAAATCGTTTCATAACCTTATATAACTCCCATATAAACCGATCTCCCAATTAGACTTTTTGATACGAACATAGCACGCGCTTACTTGTTAAATCTACAAATTTTCTCTAAACTACTTACGTTCATTAAATTTATTTTCATTTTGTGCCATACGTGTATCGTATTTTCCCATGGGCTCCATATTCATTGGCACTCCATAATAATCGACCATTGATTGGGGTTCCAGCCAGGGTCCATTGTTATAATCCAAGCTATCGTCGACTTGACCCAAACTTGGGTAATCATAAGATCCAGTATTGTAATTATTGTTTAGTCCATATGCTTTGGGTACATAACTTTCGGGGGGATACATATAGCCAGCATCAGCATCGGTATCCTTGCGAGCTCTCTCTCCAGCTTCGACTAGAGCAACCAAAGCCAGCATATCAGCAGGAGTTAGTTTAGTGTCACGTTTTAATCTGTAAATATATAACGATGTTATGAGAGGAGGTGCCTTATAATTGAGCTTAAACTTGTATCGGACAACACTTATTTATATGAGAGAAGTTTGCCTCTGTCCATAGGCAACTTGGAGTTCTGAGATGGAATTTCGAAAAACAAATTTTCATAAAAAAAATCCTTAGTTTAATTACAACGATAACATGTACAGATTTATCGATATGTCGGATAATTGGCCATGCATTTTTTTCGATTTTCTAAGAGTGTGAACTCTCCATAAGAATGGAATCTTGCCGTTATGTTATAAGATGCATGTGCTGATAGTTAAGGGTGGGACTATATGCGCTTTTAGCGATTATTTACTTTTCTTAGATAATAGATTTTGAAGAAAAAAACTTGCTGATTTCTTTAGATATGAAAAAATTGCGTATAATTTGTGTTATCATTGAGATTTTTGTAGTGTTTCAAAAAAGTAACCGTGAAAAACATGTGTTTTCACCTGTGAAAAACGAATATATTGGGTTGCCCAAAAAGTAATTGCGGATTTTTTAAAAGAAAGTAAATGCATTTTTATTAAAACTTTGAATGAACTTTAATCAAATATACTTTTTTTACACTTTTTTTCTAAAGCAAGCTAAAAGTAACAGTTGATAACTGACAGAAGAAAGAATGCAATTACAGAGTCACAAGCTGTGAAAAAATTTGTCAACGCCGACTATATGAATAATCCGCAATTACTTTTTGGGCAACCCAATAGTACCAGCTTTTAGTGAAAAATTCGGATTTTTGGCGAAAGAGAGTGACAGAACAAGATTTAGATATCCCAGCCAATGTTTCGTTACTTTCAAGTTTTTTCTTCAATTTTAAATTGTTTTATTAACTTTTATTAATTTTTATTTTTTTTTAATTTTTCCTCATTTCCAACTTACCTCATGTCGGGAAATTTATTGGCCAACTGATTGAAAACCTTGTAGGCCCTCTTATTACGATCCGTTTCCGCTCCACCATTGTAATAGCGTCCACTGTTATAGGGCAATGGTGGCGGCAGCGAGTCCATATAGTTCTCCGAATTCAGAATTGTCTGTAAATTGTCATAAGCTTTGTTGTGATAGGAGGCAGGAACTGAAAATGGATATGGAAGTACAAGTAGTTGACAGACTTTAATTTTTTTTCGTATATGCAACTAGGACGAGGACAACACAGATGAGGCATTCACAAGAAACTATAGTTTGAAATTACCTCTCGACATGGGCATGCCATATTCATCGATGTCAGAATAGACCACACTGGGGGTGTCCAAATCTTCTCCCCACACAGGCTGGGGCAGCTCTTTTGGGGGCATGGTCTCGTAGGTGCCATATGGGTAGGGGTAGCGTGAACTTGGCGGTGGGGGAATGAATGCGGAATTTTCGTAGCTATTTTCCGGGGGTGCCAAATTGGTATAACCATATTGTTGTTGATTGCTTATGCCGCGTTTGTTAATGGCGGCTGCCTGTTGTTCATCCTCAGCTTCATCAGCATAGTACTGACGCTGTTGTTTTCGCAATTGTTCCAACTCACGTTGATTTGCAGCCACTGCAGCCGCCTCTACAAGACCAGCCGCTATGGCTGAATTTATGACGTCATTGCTTTTTTGAAGGCCGTAATTTTGATTGGCTTCCTGTGAGTCCAGCTGCTGCTGTTGTTGTTGGGGCACACTGAAGTTTGGCTTCGGCCTTGGTGGTGCTGTATAGGAAGCGGGCACAATTTCGGGGCTAGATTTTTTGTTGACAGCTGACTCTGGGGAATTCTTGCTGGACGAGGACTGAGCATCGTTTGAACGCTTCACTGTAAAAGGAGAAAAAAAAAAACAAATCCCAGGTTTAGAATCAGTTTTTAGAAAATGTTTGACAAGTTAGAATTGTCACAAATGATTTACAAATGATGTACTTAGACAACCCTTTGCTAAGGGAAAGGGTATTAAAACTACCCTTTTCCAAGAAAAAGGTTACTAAGACTAACCTTTTGTAAGAAAATTGGTACTAAAACTACCCTATGCTAAGGGAAATAGTACTTAAAGTACCCTTTTCTGAAAATCTATCCTTTTCCAAGGAAAACGTACTAAAATTGTCCTTTGCTAAAACTACCCTTTTCTGAGAAACTACACTTTTCTAAGGAAAAGTGTACTAAAACTACCATTTTGTAAAGAAAAGAGTACTAAAACTACTCTTTTCTACGGAAAACGGTACTAAAACAACCCATTTCTAAGGAAAGGGTACTAAAACTACCCCTTCCTAAAAAAGAGTACTAAAACTAGTCTTTGCTATGGGAAAGGATACTAAAATTACTCTTTCCTTAGGGAAAGGGTACTAAAACTACTTTTTGCTAAGGGAAAGGTTACTAAAACAACGCTTTCCTTGGGGAATGGGTACTAAAACAACTTTTTGCTAAGGGAAAGGGTACCAAAACCACAAAAAAAGAACACTTAAACTACCTTTTGCTGAGGGAAAGGGTACTAAAACTACATTTCCTTAGGGAAAGTGTACTAAAACTACTCTTTCTTTAACGAAAGGGTACTAAAACTACCCTTTCTTTAGGGAGAATGCACTAAAACTACCCTTTCTTTAAGGAAAGGGTACTAAAACTACCCTTTCCTTAGGGAAAGTGTACTAAAACAACGCTTTCCTTGGGGAACGGGTACTAAAACTACATTTTCTAGGGGAAAGGGTACCAAAACCAAAAAAAAAGGACACCAAAACTACCTTTTGCTGAGGAAAAAGGTACTAAAACTGCATTTCCTTAGGGAAAGTGTACTAAAACTACCCTTTCTTTAGGGAGAGTGTACTAAAACTACCCTTTCTTTAGAGAGAGGGTATTAAAACTACATTTTGCTAAGGGAAGGGTATTAAAACCACCCTTTGCTAAGGAAAAGGATACTAAATTTAAATTTTACTAAGGGACAGGGTACTAAAAGCACCTTTTGCTAAGGAAAAGGATACTAAAGTTACCTTTTGCTAAGGGAGAGGTTACTAAAACAACCCTTTTCTAAGGGAAAGGCTACTAAAATTGCTCCTTCCTAAGAAAAGAGTACTAAAACAACCCATTGTTATGGGAATGAATATTCAAACTATCCTTCGCGAAGGAAAAGGATACTAAAAATACCTTTTGCTTATGGAAAGGGTACTAAAACTAACCTTTGCCAAGAAAAAGGATACGAAAACTACCGTTTGCTAAGGGAAAGGGTACTAAAACTCACTTTCCTTAGGAAGAGGGTACTAAAATTACTCTTTCCTTAGGGAAAGGGTACTAAAACTACCTTTTGCTAAGGGAAAGGTTACTAAAACTATCTTTTGCTAAGGGAAAGGGTACTAAATAACCCTTTACTAAGGGAACTGACACTAAAACCAGCATTTCCTTTGGAAAATGGTACTAAAACTACAATTTGAAAAGGTAAAGGGTATTAAATCTACCCTTAACTAAGGGAAAGGTTACTAAAACTATCCTTTCCTAAGGGAAAGGTTACTAAAACTATCCTTTGCTAAGGTAAAGGTTACTAAAACTACTCTTTCCTAAGAGAAAGGGTACTAAAAATATTCTGTCCTAAGGAAAAGCATATGAAAACTACCCTTTTCTAAGAGAAAGCTGACTATAATTTTTATATTCATTCCTCGTTTTGTTAAAGCTGCAGCTTCTGTCTTTTACTATTCATTAGAATCTCTACACCATTTGCTATTTTTAGCACTTGCAATTCTATTTTGTTCTTTCTATTTTCATTTTGATGAAGAATTTAAGCCAGTTTAAATCCTTCTAAGGTAACAGCGACACACTTCATGTCAATGCTCAGTAGTAGGACATTGCCCACCCATGCAGCAGCATGCACAGCGTCAATGGCCCAGCACACTTTCACAGTGCCACTGTCATTTTGTATATAAAGTAAAAATAAATAACAAAAGCGCTGACGATGATGAGGTCGACTGAAATTTTCAATATGTTGCACAAAGCTCACATCTGGAACTTAAAAGAAAAAAATATGAACAAAAAGTGAGAGAGGGAGGACGAATAAGGGGCTAGGTGGAGTAGGACCATATGTAATAGCAACAATAACCACAACAAAATTTCTGTTTGTATCCTTGTAGCATTAAATACTCAAAGACAACGAATTTGAGTACTTAGCCTTAGGACGCCCCAGCAAGGACATTGACGATAATAATAAAGAAAAATTTGAGGGATGCCAAACCATCGCTTGTTTGGCCGTAATGCCCTTCAAGTCTGATGTGGTGAAAAGCCACAGGATACTATCATAAATGCGGTTACTTCTAACAAGGATACACGCGCACGCACACATTAAGGGACTGTTTTTTTTTGTCTGTTTTTTAAGGGGAAATTTTAATCGGAAAGAAAAAAAATGTTATGATTAAAACTTTCGGTTTATACTCTTTCTTTTATCCTAAAGTTTTCGAAATTATCTTTTGTATCAAAAGAATTTAATATGCAAAAGGATGCCCACGCAGTCACTTCACTCATATTTAGATGCGTCTTTGATGATAATGTTAACGTTAATGTCAGCTCAAGTGTCACTTGCAATAATCACCAAGCCAAGATGACGTGTTATTTCAGCCCCCTTAAAACTCTATCACTCTCAACCTTTCTTTCATAAATATAAGAACCAATCAACTCTTTTATTAGGCCAAGTGGGGTTTTTTTCAGTACAAGTTCCAAATCTAAAGCAAAATAGTTCAAGTAACAAACAAGTAAAAGCGTGCTAAGTTCGGCCGGGCCGAATCTTATATACCCTCCACCAGGGATCGCATTTGTCGAGTTTTTTTCCCGGCATCTCTTCTTAGGCAAAACAGGTTAAAAGAAAAGATTTGCTATTAGAGCGATATCAAGATATGGTCCGGTTTGGACCACAATTAAATTATATGTTGGAGACCTGTGTAAAATGTCAGCAAATTCAAATAAGAATTGCGCCCTTTGGGGGCTCAAGAAGTAAAATAGAGAATAGATCGATTTATATGGGAGCTGTATCGGGCTATGGACCGATTCAGACCATAATAAACACGTATGTTGATGGTCATGAGAGCATCCGTCGTGTAAAACTTCATTCCAATCGGATAAGAATTGCGCACTCTAGAGGCTCAAGAAGTCAAGACCCAAGATCGGTTTATACGACAGCTATATCAGGTTATGGACCGATTTGAACCATACTTGGCACAGTTGTTGGATATCATAACAAAACACGTCGTGCGAAATTTCATTCCAATCGGATAGGAATTGCGCACTCTTGAGGCTCAAGAAATCGAGACCCAAGATCGGTTTATACGACAGCTATATCAGGTTATGGACCGATTTGAACCATACTTGGCACAGTTGTTGGATATCATAACATAACACGTCGTGCGAAATTTCATTCCAATCGGATAAGAATTGCTCACTCTAGAGGCTCAAGAAGTCAAGACCCAAGATCGGTTTATACGACAGCTATATCAGGTTATGGACCGATTTGAACCATACTTGGCACAGTTGTTGGATATCATAACAAAACACGTCGTGCGAAATTTCATTCCAATCGGATAGGAATTGCGCACTCTAGAGGCTCAAGAAGTCAAGACCCAAGATCGGTTTATACGACAGCTATATCAGGTTATGGACCGATTTGAACCATACTTGATACAGTTGTTGGATATCATAACACAACACGTCGTGCAAAATTTCATTTCAATCGGATAAGAATTGCGCACTCTAGAGGCTCAAGAAGTCAAGACCCAAGATCGGTTTATATGGCAGCTATATCAAAACATGGACCAATATGGCCCATTTACAATACCAACCGACCTACACTAATAAGAAGTATTTGTGCAAAATTTCAAGTGGCTAGCTTTACTCCTTCGAAAGTTAGCGTGCTTTCGACAGATAGACGAACGGACGGACAGACGGACGGACATGGTTAGATCGACATAAAATGTCACGACGATCAAGAATATATATACTTTGTGGGGTCTCAGACGAATATTTCGAGTAGTTACAAACAGAATGACGAAATTAGTATACCCCCATCCTATGGTGGAGGGTATAATTAACAGTGGGTCATTAAGGACATTAAGGACGCATTTGAAGTCATCCAGGTCTAATGGAATATTTTCGGCATCAATGCAGTTTGAAAAGAGTTTACCTTGTCATATTGACAACATACCTAATCCTTGCATATAGACTTGCATAAAGCTTGCCAGGAGGCAAGGGCCTAGCTGAAGTAGGCCTATAGACCCAGAAGCCGTGCGTTCTTACTACTCTTTACCAAGCGTATTGTGGACGCCTTGGTAAAGAGTAGTGCACTGAGCGGGTTGTTTAAATGCCTACATGTGGGGATTTACTAAAAAGTTAAAAAGCAGCCTTCGATGCTTTCCTTGCTTTGTGACCCTTAGTTGTTTGCTGACCCCTTGAATTCTTGTCATTGGGCAAATGCTGCTCTTTCTAAATATGCCAATCATTTTTCCCAGAAGAATTTTCTATGACATTCTAAAGTAAATTGATTTGCTATGTAAAGTGACAACGTTTTTTTTTTGTGTTGATTTCAATTCTTGGAAATTGTTCTTAGCAATCAACAGCATGCTTGATGATATCATTGGGTTATGGTTAATCCCATCCATGACAGTTATGTGGCTTAAATGCATTAGAATCTCTGGCCATAATTGAAGTTTTATTATATTTTAATTTAAAAATATTTATATGCAGAAGAGTGGATCCTACTTTTCTTAATTTTCCACATTTATGCCTTTTTCTATTACCATTTTCATTCGACCACATCATATCAACCATGAGAATTCTACAGTGGCGAGAGAGGGATTCTGCAGTAGTTAAATTGCTTGTTGATGAGTTTCTTTCTCCACTTTAATCGACTTGTTATGACTAATATTCCATTTTCACAGAAATGTGATTGAGGGCAATTTGCAAAGTCCTAATTGCTGTTATTATCAATTAAATCCTTGAGCCCCATGCAGTCCCCCTATAATCTTTGATCTGTAGGTGGCTGCAAGCATACTTGGCCATACAATATTTGCAAAGTTTCTATGGGCAAGTTGCTTGGAAACGCTTCTACATAACAAGCTAACAAATTGGTCGTAATTATACATGGATTAGATTGGATTAATATTCCAATAGACAGATGAAGCTATGCCCATAATGGGCCATAAGATAAATTATAAATGATATGGACATACATATTTATCTGAACAAAAAACCAGCAGTCTGGCGATAATTGGCTTTTCAAGGAAGTTGAAACGAAAAGTAATGAAAAGACAAGCGAAGCATGTCAAAGTGTTGGCAGAGTATAAATTTTAATATTTAGTAGATATCCTTAATGGCAATATCCTATAAACCAATTGCCGAAATTAAATTTGGTGGTATTAGTTTAACAAATGTGAGTTTTCCACATTTGTGCCAGGATTGAAGGATTTTGGTCATCATTAAGAGCCAACGAACAAAGACTTCAAACTTAAAGTGCACCTCAAACAAAAAAGTGCAGACTTATTCTAGACCTATCCTGGATAAAAGAGCACTGAAAATAGCATTTTTTAGGGGAAAAGGTACTACAAATAGTTTTTCCTAAGGGACAAAAAATACCAAAACTAGCCTTTCCAGCGCGAAAGATTACTACAACTAGCCTATACTAAGAAAAGGGGTACTAAATCTAATATTTCCTGAGGGAAAGTGCTTTTTTTTTACTAAAGACAAGGGTACTAAAACTATAGCCTACCCTAAGGGGTAGGGAACTGAAAGTAGCCTTTCTTTGGGGTACTAGACTAGTCATTCCTTGGGGTACTAGACTAGTCATTCCTTGGGTCAAAGAGTACTAAAACTGGCATTTGAAAAGGCAAATGCAAATTTTGCCCATGAACATTCCACTAAGGAACAGGGGCAAACTTCTCATCTATCATTGAGTGCAATCCGATTCAAGTTTAAGCTCAATGATAAGGGGCCTCCTTTTTATAGCCGAATCTGAACGGCGTGCCTCGGTGCGATATCTCTTTGGAGAGAAGTTTTACATGCCATATTACCTCACAAATGTTGCCAGCATTAGGAGGGGAAAGCCAACGCTGAAAATTTTTTCTGATGGTCTCGCCAGGATTCGAACCCACGTGTTCAGCGTCACAGGCGGACGTGCTAACCTCTGCGCTACGGTGGCCTCCATTTGAAAAGGCACTGAAAGTAACTTTTCCTTAGAAGGGGGCCCTAAAGCTATCTTTGTTAAGAGAAGGATTTCCAAAACTAGCCTTTTCTAGAGAAAAAAATATTGTAACTAGTCGTCATGTGGGAAACAGTACAAAATCTAGCATATCTGCACAGAAAAACAGTACTAAAGCTGGTCTTTTCTAATAGAAGAACAAAAAAAGTACAAAAAGGCTTTCTTAAGGGCAAGGGTAGTAAAACTATCCTTTTTTAAAGCTTCAGGTACGAAAACGAATAATGTACTGAAAATAGCTTTTTCCTTTGGGAAATGATGCTAAAACTAGCCATTTCTGAGGGAAAGAGTATTAGAAGTAGCATTTTCTAAGAAAACGGGTACTTTAAGAAAACGGGTACTTTTCTAAGAAAAAGGGTATTTTGTTAGGTTATGTTTGAGTGGCAGTTTGTCATCGCACTCACTTAAACGTTTTCGTCCATTGTGATACCACATTAACAGGAGAAGGAAGATGCCTTTTACTTCCTACCGTTGAAACATCCAGATCGCTTTAAAAAACCTAACAACAGAAAGGGGTACAAAAACTATCCTTTCTAAAGGGAAAGGATACTAAAACTAGCCTTTTCTATGGAACATGGTACTAAAACTGGCTTTACTATGAGAAAGCATACAAAAACTTGCTTTTCCTGGTGCCCTTTTGCACTGACTGTACCTTTTGTTTACGGAAATTTTACAAAACCTATAGTTTTCTAGGGAAAAGGATACTAAATCTAGTTTTTCCTAAGGAAAATTGTACTAAAATTGGACTTTCCTTAGCGAAAGATTACAAAAATAGCTTTTCCCAAGAGCACTAGTAGTAAAACTAGATTTTTCTAAAGGAAAGACTACGAAAACCGTCTTTCCTAAGGGAAAGGATATTAAAATTAACCTTTCCTGCGGGAAAAGTACTAAAACTAGGCTCTTCTGCGGGAAAAGTACTAGAACTGTTATGTCGTGGAGAAATACGTACCAAAATTAGTTTGCTAAAGAAAAGACTCCCAAAACTAGACGTTAACTTTCCTTAGAGAAATCCTAGCAAAATTGCCTTTCCTTAGGGAAAAGTTACTAAAAAAATTTTATCCTTAGGAAAAATTACTAAAACAATCCTCTACTTAGGGAGAGGTTACTAAAATTGGCCTTTCCTTAGGGAAAGGGTAATAAAATTAGCCGTTCTTTAGGAAACTGCCCTTTCCTTAGGGAAAGAATATTAAAACTTCCCTTTCCTTAGGGAAAACGTACTAAGGAAAAGGTATTAAAACTACCTTTTCCTTAGGGAAAAGATACTGAAGCTACCCTTTCCTTAGGGAGAGGGTACTTAAACTTCCTTTCCTTAAGGTACGGTACTTAAACTACCTTTCCTTAAGGTAGGGTACTAAAACTACCTTTCCGTAGGGGAAGCGTTCTAAAAACTACCATTTCCTTAGGGAAAGGGTACTAAAAACTACCCTTTCCTTAGTGTAAGAGTACTAAAATTACCCTTTCCTTAGGGAAAGGTTACTATAACTACATTTTCCTTAGGTAACAGGTAACAAAACTACCCTTTCCTTAGGGAAAGGTTACTATAACTACCCTTTCCTTTGGGAAAGTGTACTAAAACTGCCTTTGCCTTAAGGAAAAGTGTACAAAAACCACCTATTCCTAAGGGAAAGTGTACTAAAACCACCTTTTCCTTAGGGAATGGGTACTTAAACAACCCTTTCCTTAGGGAATGGATACTAAAACTACCCTCTCATTAGGGAAATAGTACTAAAACTAACCTTTCCTAAGGGAAATGGTACTAAAACTACCCTCTCATTAGGGAATTATCTTTCCTTGCAGGGAGGATACTAAAACTACGCTTTCCTTATGGAAAGGGTTCTAAAACTAAGCTTTCTCTAGGGAAAGTTATTAAAATTACCCCTTCCTTAGCAGAATGGTACTAATACAACGCTTTCCTTAGGGAAAGGGTACTAAAACTACGCTTTCTTAAAACTACCCTTTCCTTAGGGAAAGGGTACTAAAACCACCCTTTGCTCAGGGGAAGGGTACTAAAACTACCCATTTCATGTGGAAAGGGTACCTAAACTACCTTTCCTCATAGCCCATCTCGACATTTACCTCTCTGACCTTTTCATGACTTCGCAGATCGTCAACAGAAACATGCCTCGGTTTAACAGCACTAGATCGTTCGCACATGCGATTAGTTGCGTACCATCCTTGTGGAAATCCTATAGCCCTTTGTCTATAACGAGGTTCCAGAGAATCCTACGCAAAATGTTATTGTTAAATTCTTTGAAGTTTGTGGAACTTTTACTTATTTTTTGTTAATTTAAGGAAAAAATTTACCCTATTTTTATGCAATTTTATTATCGCCAAGCTCTTTATTATTTTTTTGCTTCAATTTAATTCTCATATTTTCTGTTTACTTATCTCAGTTTTGTAATCCCACCTTTTCGGCTCACATTGCCTACTAAGAAAAGTTGAGTTATTGAATATTCCTACCTTGGCCATAATAAAAACGGAAATTGTCTTCCTGTTATTGGCTTAGTGTATCAAAGTCATTTTGTTGTGGTTGAAGAGATTGGATTGCCTCGACCATTTTTGCTCTTTGCTTGCTTTTATAAGAAAACTTTATTTAGAATTCAATTCTGTGATTTCACCCCAAGTACTTCCTGTGTATTAACAAGAGGAAGAGCCATATGTCAGCCTAACGCAAAGTAGAAGTTGAAAAATATGTTCGTAAAGGTTTTTATTAAAGGTAAATACTGGCATTTTGTTGTGTTGGCACTTGAGATAATAAAAAGAGAAATCCATACAATCGTTGTGTCGATTTTGGAAGTCTAATAACTGGGCTGATTTTAACTTTTCAGTGTAATGAATACATTTTGACATATCGATTTCTAATTGTCAAAAGATTGTAAGAGCCAAATTGTTGGAAAATTTCTTTTTCTTCGAATATCGATAATCGCAACATTCGATATTTTTTAACAATAAATATCGATGCTATCGTTACTATCATAAATTTTCCATCACCTATATTTCAAACAAAAATGAGAAGTAAAAATGAGGAGATCGATTTATATAGAAGCAATATCAATACACAGAGCGAATAAACCCGAATTTAATAAGAGGGAAATTATTGCACCAAACTTTAGCTCAATCGGATGAAAATTGCGCCCTCTATAGGCGCAAAGTATCTTAAAGGCTACATTCAGTGTCAAATCGCTTATTTTTGTTAAAATTTGCAAAAAATTAACTTTGCCGATGGTATCGATAGGAAAAATATCAATCGATATTCAGACAAAAAATATAATATCGGTAGTGCCATTGATATTTTGCCAGCTCTAGTATGAATCCCTCCAAGTTTAACACCAGCATTGGAAGTAGAGCTGGCAAAATATCGATGGCACTATCGATATTTCATTTTTTGTCTGAATATCGATTGATATTTTTCCGATGGATACTATCGTAAAAGTTAAATCCAATCCAACACTGAATGTATCCTTTAAGATAGATTGCACCTATAGATGGCGTAATTTTCATCCTACTACACTAACATTTTGTCCAATGATTTCACTCATGACTTCCAACTGACTTTATTAATCTTGGTTTTATTTGGTCTGTGCATTGATACTGTTTCTATATATATCGATCTCCCGATTTTTACACCATCCGCCATAGGATGGGGGTATACTAATGTCGCCATTCAGTATGTAACTCCTCGAAATATTCGTTAAAGACTCTATAAAGTGTATATTTTCTTGATCGTCATGACATCTTAAGTCGATCTAGCCATGTCAGTCCGTCCGTCTGTCTGTCGAAAGCACGCCAACTTTCGAAGGAATAAAGCTAGCCACTTGAAATTTTGCACAAATACTTCTTATTAATGTAGGTCAGTTGGGATTGTAAATGGGCTATATCGGCCCATGTTTTGATATAGCTGCCATATAAACCGCTCTTGGATCTTGACTTCTTGAACCACTAGAGGGCACAATTCTTATCCGATTTGGCTGAAATTTTGCATGAGGTGTTTTATTAAGACTTGCACAAACTGTGCTGAGTATGGTTGAAATCGGTCCATAACCTGATATAGCTGTCATATAAACCTATCTGGGATCTTGACTTCTTGAGCGTCTAGAGGGCGCAATTCCTATCCGATTTGGATGAAGTTTTGCACGACGTGCTATGTTATGTTTTCCAACAACTGTGCTAAGTATGGTTAAAATCGGTCCATAATCTGATATAGCTTTCATATAAACCGATCTTGAATCTTGACTTCTCGAGCCGCTAGAGGGCCCAATTCTTATCCGATTTGACTGAAATTTGTTATGACTTCTAACAACTGTGTCTAACAAAGCTGCCAATTAAACCGATCTGGAATCTAGACTTCTTGAGCCTCCAGAGGGCGTAATAATTATCCGATTTGGCTGGAATTTTGTACAACGGCTTTTCAAATGACCTTTAATATACGTGTCAAATATGGTCCGAAACAATCTTTAGCCTGATGCAACTCCCATATAAATTGATCTCTCTATTTTACTTCTTAAGACCCTAAAGGGCGCAATTCTTACTCGAATTGGCTGACATTTTAAACAATGACTTCTTTTATGGTCTCCAACATTCAATTCAATTATAGACCGAATCGGACATTAACTTGATATAGCTCCAATATTATAGCAATTTTCTTTATTTTTTTTATTCTCTTTAAGTGAATTCATGAAAAGGCTTACATTTTTAAAATTTCTAACAAACGAGCTAGCAAATCAAGTTCCAAAATCAATCTCCCCCAACGTGAAATTTCCACAATGCCTCAATTTTCATAGTTTTATTTAAAATATTAAGATATTCATGTTTCCTAGACTTCTTTGAGTGCGTGAATATAATCCCAAATTCTTTTAAACAATGCTTCACAGAAAGCCATCAACAAAAGAATAAGGATGTTAAAGTTTAATTGTCACTTTGACAAGGAAGAAAGCAAATGAATAACAAGTCAAACATACTAGTCACATCTTCATTCATTCATGCTCAATGCAATAGCCAGACATATGGCATGATGATACACCTCCCTCCCCCCCCCATACATTTCTCCCTCTACCATAGAAATGGGTTATCCTCTAGACTTGTACCCAACCATAATTGGGTTTTGTAAAGAGATTTTATTCACTCAGCTCAAAACAACAAATCATGCATGCAATCTAACTACATGAGTATGTATGAGTTATATGTGTGTGTGCAAGTTAGTATAAATGCCTTGTATGTATGTGCTGAGGGAAGATTTGTGTGGCAGTTCTTTTCAAGTAGGTTTGTGTGTATGTGGTGTATTTGCCTTTTTACACAAATCCATGTGGGTGCTTTGGTGAAGAGCAAGAGCGTATGAAAGAAAGGAAGAAATTGACTGAATAACTGACTAAATAACGGACTGAGTGCTTTCCCACTAGAAAAATGAGATAAGATAAAGTGATTACTCAATAATAATGACGGAAGTCTATGACAAAATACCAAATGCCAACATATGGTGATGAAGAATATGTATGTAACTTCAGTGAATCAATAAAAGATTTATGAAACACAGGGAAGAAGAGGGAGAGAGAGAGACAGAGAAAAAAAGCCAGCAGAGGTTTGGTAATAGAGGAGATGTACTATAGTATTATTATTATCGTTGGACTCTTATGTAAAATTATGATTACAATACTCCCTTACCCTTTTTATTTTATTTATGCCTATCGTCGTCCAACGCAAATTCCGAAAAGGAAATAACTTGTGAATAAATTGATATATAATAAATTGTTTTGAAATAGCGAATAGGAAATAGACCATATGCTAACAACAATAAGAATTTTTTCTTGTACAAACCTAACTGATTTGTAGGATATTGAAATGTATGGATTAATAACAACGCATAAGGCAAAATGAATGAATGAAGTTCCCACCACAGGTTGGGGGTATCCTAAATTCGTCAATAAGTTTCAAAAACCTTTAATTTTATATTTTTGTTCGTGTATCTCATCATATATTAAGGATATGACTGAACAGCAACTTGTTACTGACAGCCTATGAACTCCTATATACGACTACAACATTTAATAATGGTTTTTGGTAAATAGATGAATATTTATGGACTTATTTTCGCTTTCTTGCCGTTTCAACTTCTAAGCACCGCAACGTTGCACATTAAAACTATCTTCCATTTTGGAATGGGTAAAGATAACTTTTTGAAATTTTTAACGGTTAGGGCTGAGATGTTAACGAGATCGAGTACGCACACCTTTTGGCAGGTTCGGTAGTCTTTGTGGCCCGGTACCCAAAAAAATTTAATTTTTAACTGTTTAGCTACCTCGTTGAGAGGTATGTGACAGTTGAGAAGGTTTTTGTAATGGCTGTCTGAGAAGATATTTAATAAAAAAAAAGCTGTCGGTGGCACAGTCTTGGATTAACGGAACCCTAGTATTGCCATCTGGAAGATAATGTTACAAGAATGTATCAAAGTTAGAGGACAAAGTGCGTCTGGGGGTCTACATTGAGAACCCAGGGACTGAAATCTCCATAATACGGCCCTGCAAGCGGCGATCTGGGCGACCACGGAATGGGTGAGGTGGTGTGGTGCTAACGCGAGGACGTCGAGTGTGAAGATCTTTGCGGACAGTAAAATTGCCATAAGGGCAGTAGCAACCACAACGGTATGATCTCGAAAAGTCTTGCAGTGTAAGAAGGAGATTAGCGCCTTTTCTGAGGATGGCAAAATCCGCATCGTTTGTGTGCCGGGCCATAACGGACTAAAGGGGAATGAAAGGGCAGATGATTTGGCGATGAAGACCAGAGGATTGCCATCAATTAACTTGGCCTTTTGGGTTGACACAGTTCGATTTAAGGGCGTTGGAGACGAATGCGCATGCAACCCTGTGGAACTGCGAAACAGTCGGTAGGACGGCAAAAATCCTATGGAGGGATCCAGATCTTGCGAAGACGAGGCTAATACTGAAAGGTAGTAACAAGGAGGTCAGTTTAGCTATTGGTATCATAACGGGACATATAGGACTACGATCTAAGTTATGTAAAATCGGTGCGGTAAGTGATAGCATGTGTAAGGCTTGCGGGGAAGATGATAAGACGTTGGAGCATTTCCTTTGTCATTGCCCGGCTTTCGCGTCTAGCAGATACCGGCACTTAGGTGGAGGACACAATACCAGGCATGAACCAACTTAGGGGAGTGGTATGGAAAACACTTAAGGATTTTGTAAGTAGCACGGATTTCCTAACTTAGATTTTATTTTTCGAAGTTACTTTTTTGTATTTAGAGCACACAACAAGCCGATTACTGACTTAGGTGTATGTGGCATGGGGCGGATGTTCCGCACCCTCTTTTCAACCAATATTAAGGTTTATGGATAAGAATTGCTATGTTATTGTTATTAAGTTATGAACCGATTGAGGCCATACTTGGTTTGGCTATTGGAGATCGAAGTGGAAGTCATTATGAAAATTTTCAGCCAAATCGGATTCAAATTGCGCCCTATAGTGGCTGAAAATATCAAATCGCGAGATATGTTTATATGGAAGCTATAACAGTTTATAGACTGATTCAGACCACATTCAATACGTAAGTTTAAGTACATAGAATAAGTCGTTGTGCAAAATTTCAGTCAAATCGGATAAGAATTGCGCCCTCTGGAGGCTTAAGAAGTATATTCGGGACATCGGTTTTAATGGAAACTCTATCAGGTTATTAACCGATTTAGACCATACTTGGCACAATTTTTGGAAATAAAAACAAAACATATTATGCAAAATTTAATCCAAATCGGGTAATAATTGCGCCCTCTAGAGGTTAATATAATCAATATCCGAGATCGGTCTATATGGGAGCTATAGCAGGTAATGATCCGATTTAGACCATACTTGACACAGTTGTTGAAAGTTAAAACAAAACACTTCATGTGAAATTTCAGCAAATTGAATAATAATTGCGCCCTCTAGTGGCTCAAGAAGTCAATATACGAAATTGGTCTATATGGGCCCTATATCAGTCTATGGACCGATTCAGACCATATTTAACGTGTATGTTTAAGGTCCCTGAAGAATTCGTGGTGCAAAATTTCATCCAAATCGAATTAGAGTGGCACCCCCTAGAGTCTCATATCGGTTTATATGGACACTGTATCAGGCTATAAACCGATTTAGACTATACTTTTAGCCAAATCGGATAATAGTTGCGCCCTCCAGCTGCTCAAGAAGTCAAGATAAGAAATCGGTTTATATGGGAGCTATATCAGTCATAGAAGAAGCCGTTGTGCAAAACTTCAGCCAACTCGGATAAGAACTGCTCAAGGCTAGAGGGCGTCAAGTCAAGATACAAGATCAGATTATATGGCGGCAATATCAAAACATGGACCGATATAGCCCATTTATAATCCCAACTGACCTACACCATTAGGAAGTATTCGTGTAAAATTTCAAGCGCCTAGCTTTATTTCTTCGAATGTTAGCTTGCTTTTGTCAGACGGACGGAAGGGTCTAAATCGACTTGTCAAGACGATCAAGAATATATAAACTTTGCTGGGTGTCAGATCAATATTTTAATCTGACGAACTTATTATACCCCCAGTTTAGAAAAAAAAACTAAAGAACTCTGTTTACCTGTTATATGATGACGTCAAACGAATATTTGTAATTAGCCATTTTTATGGTACTGCAAATAGCTTTTTAAAAATCTATTACAAATTTTTGCGGTATTTATGATACCATATTATAATCCATATTGATATAGAATGTGTGGGAGTTTTTCATCTATTGCAACCATTGGCGTAGCTAAGGCGGTCTTGGTTGGGGGTTGGCCACTCCCAGAGAATCTGTAGCCCCTCAGAATTTCCGTCAATATTTCTATATTAGAGTCTTTCAAAAAAACAAAAAGTATTTTTTAGCGCATACCCTACATTATTTTTCTTTCGATCCCAATAAGCAAAATACAAAATATTATGGCGAACGTTTAACTACACCCGCCACGACGTTCAAAGTTGCATGTAGTGCTTTCTAAGGAAACCAGTTGAGTATTTTAGGCTGTGGCATGAAATTGGTAAACTAAATATGTGCACAAAAGTTCAAATCAAAATTGTCATCAAAGGGTTTCCTATGGAAATAAAGGAGAATATGAGCTTAACCCCAGAAACCAAATTTTACAGGAGACGGTTTATATTGAATAAACTGCATTTATCGTTGCATACTGCAGAGACATTTGTTCTTTAACAAAACTTACTCCAACGCCGTCTACAAGTTTTAGTTTGAACTATATGTAACTCAATGGCAGTAGATGGCAACGACAGTCATCATCTGATGGACAGATATCACCTACGTCACGTCCGTCCATCAAAAAAGAAAAATTCAAAAAATAATTAAAACACCTGTTTTCCGTGTAAACACTTCTACTTCCAAATATATAAAAATGTCCAGGGGTTTTTATGTGTAGTTAGATTTAAAGGTCAAGTGCTTCAAATCTGACAGTTATTGCCCCACAATGTTGCCATTTCAATCCAAGCCAACAGAAAATAGCAATAATATGAACTTTTTCTTCATTGACACATGGTGTAAATAAAGCAAACAACTCAAGAGGCCCTTGATGTAGGCTCTCACTTGCCAAAGTGAAATGTGTACAGAGGGAAATTACCAAAGGTCAAAATTAAGTTACAATTAAAGAAAAATTACATATGCCCATAAACATAAACATTTTTACCACATATGAATATATGTTTAAGTATGTTTGTACATATGTATGTAAGTACATATGTATAAAACTATGTATGTTTGTGTGGTTGGTTATGAAATAAATAGAAAATATGTGCCATATTATTAAGACTAAGTAGTTCTATATTTGCATGCCAATGTATACATGCGAGTGGGTATGTTGTTGGTAATATTTTCCAGAGCGTACAACAATATTTAGTTAACCAAATTAAATACAAATAACAACAATAACAAATAACAGCGAAAAAGAATGAAATTTCTTCTTGTCCAGTTTTTGATTCAATGGCAAAACTTTAACCATTTGAGTAGGGGGAAAACATATGTTTTCGTATGGCATGCCTCACATACACACACGTACACATCTCGCATTGCCCAATCCTAAGAATAACAGAATTTTTTTTTTATTATATTTGACCTTTGCTTTATACATTTTTGTTACAAGTTGTTGCCTTGCATACAGACGACGACTACTAAGTTGGAATTTTGTGTGCTTCAAGTGTTTTGCATGAGTGTGTGTGTGTGTGTGTGTGTGTGAATCTGCGGTGAAGTTCGACGTGTATGGGTGTATGGGTGTGTATAAAACAACTTGTTGATATAACTTTGCTTTTGTTTGTTAAGCATACACTTGAAGTCATTCCTGCCATGCCTACTCTCCCTCTCATTGCGTCCCACTCTTTAGACTCTCACTCTTCTCCCCTTTTGTTTAATGTTTTGGACAATGGCAACCCTCGCGTTTGCTTCATTTGGTAGTCTTGTTTGTCCCAAAAGTATTTTTTATGAGTTTTTTCTGTTGTTGTTACTTTTGGTGTTCGTACATCTGCTGCAGTTCCCTGCGTGGGTGTCTCGTTAATGGGATTTTGGCTTTATGAAAGAGCAGCAGCAGCACCATCACCACCTACGTATTTAAAAACAAAAGAAGCTCAAATCTCACCACACTCACTTGATTATTGTTGAGATTTACATTGAGTATGTGTGTGTGTGTATTTGTGTTACGGTAGGAGGAACATGTAGGTGTAATTTCGCTTAGGATAATGGTGAAAATTGTGTGTTGTTTTTGTTGTTCTTGTTCTCAACATATCCATGCATTGTAATTGAGGCTTAAGCTGAATTAGTAGGCTTTAAGTTGCAGCACGCAAGTGCCATAGGTGTCGTAGTACATATTAAGGCAAACAAGCTTGGAATTATTAGGCGAATGTGACAACAAAAACTCTTGATAGTCCTACCACACTCTAAGATATCAAAAGAAAGGAGTTGAAACAAGTAAAAGTGCGTTAAATTCGGCCTGTCCGAATCTTATGTAACCTCCACCATGGACCGTCAGTAACAATTTCTATGAATTACTTTTTCAAATATATAGGAGCGACATCAAGTAATTAACTTGTCATAGCTGTTAGAAGTCATACAAAAATAACAGGTTTATAATTTCAGCCAAATCGGATAATAATTTCGCCCTATAGAGGCTAAAATTAGGCCTAGTTCAAATCAAATCGGGAATTGGTTGCTGCTGCTTTGGGGAATCGGCATTTAGGTGTCTATATCAGTATAAAGACTTTTTCGGATCATACTTGCCATGGATGTTGAAAGTCATAGCAGAAGTCTTTGTGCAATTTTTAGCCTAATTAGATGAAAATTGAGGTTGTAGGGGCTCAACAAGTCCAATCCGGTAATCGGTTTATATGGGGGGTATACCAGTTTATTAGATGCTTTAGATCATACTCGGCAATTTCGGGTCATATTTGCCATGGATGTTGGAAGTCATAGCAGAAGTCTTTGTGCAAGTTTCAGCAAATAAGATAAAAATTGAGGCTTGGGGGGCTCAAGAAGTCCTATCCAGTCATTTTATTAACCGCTTTAGATCATACTCGGCTATGATAGGGATGTTTTATTTACCCATTAAGGGGATTTTCTCGCTTACTTTGCATGGGAGAAAAATGCTATCACCGATTAGCTAAGCTGCTAATCTTATCGCCGCTTACTATCGCCGTTTGTTAAAACATATGGTATACAAATCTAAAGCTATATGACCAATTTACAATTCTCAAAGACGTACATCGATAAGAAGTATCTTTGGAAAATTTTAAGCGGATATCTTTATTCGTTTGAATGCTATCGAGATTTCGAAAGACGGACGGACATGGCTTGATAGACTCAGAATGTCTAGACGATCAAGAACATATATACTTTAAAGCGTCTCAGGTTAATATTTCGAGGTGTTACAAACGTAATGAGTAGCTGTAAAAAGTCAAATCGAGAAATTTTTTAAAAGAAAGTAAATGCATTTTTAATAAAACTTGAATGAATTTTAATCAAATATACCTTTTTTACACTTTTTTTCTAAAGCAAACTAAAAGTAACAGCTGATAACTGACAGAAGAAAGAATGCAATTACAGAGTCACAAGCTGTGAACAAATTTGTCAACGCCGACTATATGAAAAATCCAATTACTTTTTGGGCAACCCAATATATCAGGTTATGGGTCTAAAAAGTGGTTAGAAGTCTAAACAAATCACCTCATGCGAAATTTCAGCCAAATCGGATAAGAATTGCGCCCTCTAGAGGCTCAAAAATTAAGATCGGTTCATGGTATCTCAAAACATGAACCGATATGGCCATTTACAATATCAACCGACCTACACTAATAGGAAGTATTTGTGCAAAATTGCAAGCACAGTGTGCTTTCGATAGACGGACGGACAGACATGGTTAAATGGTTGGTTGGGTCTCGGATCAGTATTTCGATTTGTTACAAACGGAATAACGAAATTAGTATACCTCCATCCCATGGTGGAGGCTATAAAAAACAATAAATTTAAATTCAACACCTGTATTCCCAAAACTTAATGTAGATTTGAAATAGCGTTATTTGCCAGATTTCCTTTAAAGAACTATCAAATAAACCTATTTTAAGGCTTCATTAAGTTTTGTGAAAAGGCCGCAAATCTTCTATCTCACCTTGTGTTAGCTATAGGAGCCATTATACAAAGTAGATTACAAGGTAGATAGTTTATCGTGATGAAATTTGTTATTCTATATCTAAACCTGCATTATAGATATGAGCCAACTACAATTTGTTACTAAAAGTCTATATCCTCCTCTATAAATGTATAGATGGTACCCATCACCTTATTTATTGTACAATTTTTGATCAATTTACTTGTTCGGGATCACTCTTAATAGTATAAAATGAAAATCGGTAACTCACATTTTGCTCTAAAGAAAGTTAAATAAACCAATTCAAATTTTGTTTTATGCAAATGTCATTATTCTCGCAAATTCCCGGCAGCTATATTCAAATCTGGACCGATCTGGGCGAAATTGACGAAGGATGTCGAGGGGCCTAACATAACTCTCTGTCCCAAATTTCAGCAAAATCGGATAATAAATGTGGCTTTTATGGGCCTAAGACCCTAAATCTGAGGATCGGTGTATATGGCAGCTATATCCAAATCTGGACCGATCTGGGCCAAATTGACGAAGAATTTCGAAGGGGCTAACACAACTCACTGTCCCAAATTTCAGCAAAATCGGATAATAAATGTGGCCCTAAATCGGCGGATCGGTCTATATGGGGGCTATATCAAGATATAGTCCGATATAGCTCATCTTCGTACTTAACCTGCTTATGGACAAAAAAAAAAAAGACTCTGTGCAAAATTTCAGCTCAATATCTCTATTTTTGAAGACTGTAGCGTGATTTCAACAGACAGACGAACGGACATGTCTAGATCGTCTTAGATTTTTACGCTGATTAAGAATATATATAGTTTATAGGGTCGGAAATGGATATTTTGATGTGTTGCAAACGGAATGACAATTTGAATATAACCCCATCCTTCGGTGGTGGATATAAAAATTCTACGCCGTTTACACTACGACCCAAATCTACTTGATTGGAGAAAAATTCCCAAAACCGTTTGCACTATTTTGGTACCTTTTGGCTACAAATATTACCTTTTTAGCTTGTTTTTTATACCATTTTGCCAACCTTACTTATCATTCCCAATGTACTATCCACCTTAACGTATGATGAACGTATACAGACAACAGTACTTATACGTTCCGCATACCAAATGCAAAGGCGTTTGTTTTAAGAAAAAATTCTCTGTAATCTCAAAAGTTACCAATTCAAATGATCACATTTTTTTATGTGTGAAAATATTTTTCATTGTTTCAAATGAAAACCATTAAGGAAGGTCAAAAGTCGGGCGGTGCCGACTGTTTAATACCCTACACCTACCCTTTAAGTACAATGTGGGAGCTATATCCAATTCTGAATCAACTTTGGTATACCTCGGCGGATGTTTTCAGATGGGTTATTAAACAATCCGTATCAAATTTTTAGCAAATAAGTTCAAACTGTTGACAAATGACACCATTATTGCAAATTAAACAAAATCTGACGAACACATATATATACGGGAGCTATATCTAATTCTGAACCGATTTCGAACAAACTTCTCAGATATTGTGGTAGTCGTCGAGGAAAGCGTTGGGCAAAATGATGGCAAGATTGGTCAAAAAATGTGCTTGCAGTGGATCTTGGAGTAAAAATCGGGCGATATACATATATGACACCTATTTCTAAATCTGCGCCGATTTTTGTGAAATTCACCAGTAATGTCGAGAGTCATGAGAAAATACTTCCTGCCATTTTCAAGAGAGTCGGTTAACAAAAGAACACTTTATTGCAATATTTCATATATATGGGAGTTATATCTAAATCTGAACCGATTTGGAGCAAACTTCTTAGACATTGTGGCGATCGTCGGAGAAAGCGTTGTACAAAGTTTTGGGAAGATTGATCAATAAATGCGCTTGCAGTGGCCATAGAAGTGAAAATCGGGCAATATATATATATATATATATATATATATATGACAGCTATATCTAAATCTGGGCCGATTTCTATGAAATTCACCAGAAATGTCAAGAGTTGTAACAAAATCTTTCCCGCCGAATTTCTAGAGAATCGCTTAACAAATGAGCACTTTATTGCAATATTTCTCAAAATCGTACGAACATATATATATGGGAGCTATATCTAAATCTGAACCGATTTCAAGCAAACTTTATAGATATTGTGGAAGTCGTCGAGGAAGGCGTTGTACAAAGTTTTGGGAAGATTGGTCAATAAATGCGCTTGCAGTGGCTCTGGGAGTGAAAATCGGGCGATATATATATATGAGAGCTATATCTAAATCTAAACCGATTTTTTTTAAATTCACCACTAATGTACAGAGTCATAAGAAAATCCTCCCTAACAAGTTTCGAGAGAATCGGTTAACAAATGATCATTTTATTGCATTATTACTGCAAATCGGACGAACATATATATGGAAGCTATATCCAAATCTGAACCGATTTTTTTCAATTTCGATAGGCTTCGTCTCTAGGCCGAAAAACATGTATGTATCAAATTTAAAGACGATCGGATGAAAACTGCGACCTGTAGTTTGAACACAAATTAACATGGACAGACAGACAGATGGACATAGCTAAACCGAATCAGAAAGTGATTCCGAGTCGATTGGTATACTTATCGGTGGGTCTATCTCTCTTCCTTTTGGGTGTTACAAACAAATGCACTAAGTTTTATTACCCTGTACCACAGTAGTGGTGTAGGGTATAAACATGTGTAGAAGTATTCAAAGTTTGGAATTTATTCACTTTTGTTTGATATGAACACTTTCTGCCAGTATTATTGCCCTGAGTTGGTAAAAAAACGAGTTGCAAGCTGTTCGAATGTAATCTGTTGGTATTTTGGCCCATTTCTGTACAATGACCTACTTCAGCGCATCCATTCTGGCATATTCTTGAGTCCTTTCCTTGCTCTCTAAATTGGCCCATATAGAAAAACCATTCGGATTGGCATCTGGCGAAGTGGACACACGCTATGCGAATGAAATCAAGTGCAGAACATTATTTATGAGCCCTTCTTGGCTTACAAGTGCTTAATGTGACGGTGTCGAGTATTGTTTGAACATGGTCTGCGACGGAAATGTTTGCGTGTCTACGAATCCAAAGGAGCTTGCAAAATGTTTAACGAGTTGCACTCAGCTGCTTATACCATCACCGGAGACGGGAAATTACTTCGGTTGGCCGTTCGGAGGTTAAATTTTTTCGTATGTGCGCTCAGTTTAGCAAACATTACCTTTTTGGCGTTAACGAATTGCTCAGTTGGAAAATTTGTCTCGTCAGAGAACACGATGTTCCGCAATTCAGCCCGTACGTGCATATGGAGCGACTACTTTGCGCTCTCGAGTGTAGCTTACTTTTTTTCAATCAACCAACACGCAGCGGATGTCCCCTATATAAGCAGTGCATTGCGTTGGAGAGGATAGTTAAGGATAGGAGGAGGGGAAAGAAGGAGTAGTGTTTATTGAAGAAAACAATAGAATTGGATACCCCACCATCTTCCATCAACACCAACTGCCGCTTCTGGACACGGTCAAGAATGATTTAGAGCTATATTCCATCTTCGCCCTGATGTATGTAGTGTAGATATTAAGAAGATCAGAGGGAGTGAAATATTTCTTACACCGCTTAAGAAGGTCCAAGCACTTGAATGTTTCTTTCGACACTTCGAATACATGTTTTGACCAACGGACATCACATTGAATCTTCATGCCCAGAACATCAAGAGCCTCTGCCTGCTTGATATCTACACCGTCGATAGATATTGACGATTGTAAAGTGTCAGTGAATCGTTTGTGGGACAACAAACAACCACACGTGGCATAATTGTTGGAACTCAAAACACTTCATGCTAAATTTCAGCCAAATCGAGTAATATTTGCCCACTCTAGACGCTCAAGAAGTCCTCTATAAACCGGCACATAAACGATGTGTATTGTGTTCGGAGGCCACCTATGACGCTAAACGCTTGGGTTCGAGTCCTGGCGAGACCATGAGAAAAAAATTTTTCAACGGTGGTTTTCCCCTCCTTATGCTGATAACATTTGTGAGGTACTATGCCATGTAAAACTTCTCTCCAAAAAGGTCTCGCACTGCGACACGCCGTTCCGACTCGGCTGTAAAAGAGGAGGTCCCTTATCATTGATCTGAAACTTGAATCGGACTGCACTCATTGATAATGTGAGAAGTTTGTCCCTGTTCCTTAATGGAATGTTCATGGGCTAACTTTGAATTTTGCAATTTGTACCGGAGACCACCGTGGCATTGATGTTAGCATGTACGCCTATGACGCCTCAACAGAAATGTTGCCCTGCAGTTTCCTTGTCATTGAGCTTAAACTTGAATCACTCATTGATATGAGAAGTTTACCCTTGTTCCTTAAATTTGCGTTTGGACCTTGTAAGTTTAGGCAGTCAATAGCAAGTGTATCTCTGATTGGAAACCTCTTCTGAACCTGTTTGGTTTTCTATCGTCGCCATCGGTTTGCATTGTCTAACCTGGTTTTATCCTTTCTTACAATGCCATTGACTCAAGACTTAGTGCCTGCCTCAGACTTTACATGAATACCTATGAGTTGGTCCTGGAACATTTTCTATTGCTCAGATCAATGATGCAGCAAAAGCGCTGGCTTTCGATAGTTAATTTAAAAACTGAGACGATTACAAATAAGTTGCCTCTATTGCATTGTAAATAACTCAACAAAACCAGAGACATTTTTTTCTATATCATGACAGTCCTTAAGCAAATTGTTTATTATAATATTTCATAATAAAAAAGGCGCCACAGTTCTGTTCTATATTTAGCAATGAAAAACTTTTTAGTTTCTTACGTATAGGTACTACCCACAAAAATACACAGACACAATATTAGAACACATATACATACATACTTAGGTGTTAATGTAAATGTGTATAAACAAAGCCTTTGGAGATTAGAAAATTGTGTAATGCAGTTTGTTGGGAAGCAAGAGTGCATCCTGTACATTTTGGCTTTAGGGTAATTCATTATAGAATCTTAAAGTAAAACGCCCATACATGGGTAATTATAAAAATGAACAATTAAATGCAAATGAAAAAAAGTATTTAGTGCATTTTTCTTTTTTTTGCAGAAAACCAACAGGCAAAAGTACATTTGTAGTTATGTTAGAGCATGATATAAAACAAAGCATTAACTACCTCCCACACAAAATGTATTCATACATACATGTATAAAATACTTGATTTGCTGTGCGTGTGTGTGGGTATGGGTACAAAGGCATTGCATCATTTATTCGCAAAAGCTAATTATCACTAATTAAAGCCTACGAAATAATAAAAGAATATAGCAAAGTATCCATGAGCCACACTTAAAATCTTAGCACACACTTTCATAATTATTTTCTAGAGCGCAACAACAACAAAAACACGCAAAGAAAATGAAACAAAAAAGCAACAGCTCCAACAAAAAACCAACACCAACGCACCAACAATGACAAGGACCATTCTAACAGGGCATTGAAACGACAACAAAAGTACGAACAGCACTCGTAGCTTCTACCTCGTTGTCGTAGTCGTAGTCCTCGGCGTTTTCATATTCGTCGTCAACAACAACGACGACGTCAGCACAACACATCAACGGGCATAGCGAATCGAATCATTTGGCAAATGACCCTACAACGTACATTCCACTGTGGGTCGTTGTACAGCTTGGGTTAGAGAAAAACGGAAAGAGAGGGAGAGAGAGACTGCGAGTGAGAGCGAATGATTGAGCTCGAGAGAGTCAAAACCCATAAGATAGCATGTAAGAGTGCACACATATTATCGTTATACTTAATATTGGCCTACATAAACTCTTGCTTAGTGTGTTTCAAATACACAAAGAAAGTCCATTTTACGTAGGCAGCTGGTGTTACCTCCTAATCACACTGTGTGGTACATGTGCCTCAGGGTTGTATATAAGTACTATATGGAGGCTTGTTAACACCATAATACCACATCAAAATAAACCAGAACGGAACGGAACATTACCGTATAAATTCGAACAACCGAAAATGTCATAAAAAAAGTTGAATGCGTAGGCTGTTTGTTGCATTAGCACCATAAACAAAAAACCTTAAGGACAAAAAAATACAGCAACACATTTTTTTTTTGGGTAGGGGAAAAAACAACAGATTTTCTTTATGGCAAAGAGTCTGCCTTTACAGGGTGCCCATGATGCAAAGGTGTAGAGTAACATACATGGTAGAATCATATAAAAGCTATAGTCAGATGCCCAACAACAAGAAATTGGAGTACAACTCTGTTCCACAAAATAGTCGAAGCAAATAAAGACACACATAGAAATGTCAAAGAATTGACTTTTCTATGTAGTTAACTAAAAATTACAAAAAACGGCAGGAAGAAAGGGGTTGAACGCAAAATGTTTGCACTTCTAAGAAAAATACCCTGAATGCGTTGTGATGGAGGGCATCGTAGCGCAGAGCTTAGCGTGTCCGTCTATGAAGCTGAACGCCTGGGTTCGAATCCTGGCGAGGCCATCTGAAAATAATTTCAGCGGTGGTTATCCCCTCCTAATGCTGGCGACATTTGTGGGGTACTGTACCATTTGGTATACAAATTCAAATTTTGCCCATGAACATTCCACTAAGGAACAGGGACAAACTTCTCACATATCAATGAGTGCAGTCCGATCCAAGTTTTAAGCTCAATGATAAGGGGCCTCCTTTTTATAGCCCAGTCCGAACGGCATGCCACAGTGCGGCACAACTTTGGAGAGAAGTTTTACATGGTATAGTACCTCACAAATGTTGCCAGCGGGGAAAACCGCTGAAAATTTTTTCTGATGGTCTCGCCGGATTCGAACCCAGGCGTTTAGCGTCATGGGCGGTGAAATTTCGATTTTTATTAGACTTTCGAAGAATTTCGGAATTTTTTGATGGAGCCACAAATTATGGCCCAATTCCTCTCGTGCTCATATTTTAAGTTTTCCAAGACAAATTTCGATTTTAAATGAATTTTCGGCGGATTTTTGAATTTTTTGATGGAGTCACGAATTAAGACCTATTTCCCTCTAGGACTCATATTTTAGGAGATGCAGGCACTTTAAGTTTTCCAAGTGAAATTTCGATTTTTAATGGATTTTCAATGGATTTTTGAATTTTTTTGTTGGAGTCACGAATTAAGACCCATTTCCCACTAGGACTCATATTTTAGGGAATATAGCCACTTTAAGTTTTCCAAGTGACATTTCGCATAGTTTAGGAG
The DNA here is from genome assembly GCF_963082655.1 of Stomoxys calcitrans. Lineage (NCBI taxonomy): Eukaryota > Metazoa > Arthropoda > Insecta > Diptera > Muscidae > Stomoxys > Stomoxys calcitrans. Next base: position 11,241,412 of record NC_081554.1, read on the forward strand.
ATACAGCCATTTTCAATTTTCCAAGAGAAATTTAGATTTTTCATGGATTTTCGATAAAACTTGTTGATGGAGTCACGATTTAAGAACCATTCCTCTTGGGGGCATAGTTTAGGAGATACAGCCATTCTAAATTTTCCAAGTGAAATTTCGATTTTTAATGGATTTTAGATTTTTTTTGATGGAGACACGTATTAAGGCCCATTTCCCTTTTAGGTTTTCCAAGAGAAATTTAAATTTTTAATGAATTTCTGAAATTTTTGAATTTGATGACGGAGTTACGAATTAAGGTCAATTTCTCTCTAGGAAGCATAGTTTAGGTTTTCCAAGTAAAGTTTCGATTTTTAATGGAATTAAGACCCATTTCCCTTCAGGAAGCATACTTTAAGTTTCCCAAGTGAAATTTCGATTTTTGATAGATTTTTGATTTTTTGGTGGCCCATTTCCCTCTAGGATGCTTAGTTTAGGAATTATAGCCATTTTAAGTTTTCCAAGTGAAATTTCGTCCTCTAGGACGCATAATTTAAGAGATAAATCAATTTTAAATTTTCGAGCTAAATTTCGATTTTTAATAGATTTTCGATTAATTTTGCAATTTTTTTGATGTGGTCATGAATTATGGCCCATTTTTCTCTAGGACACATCGTTAAGAAGATACGGCCATTTTAAGTTTACCAAGAAAAATTTAGATTTTTAATGGCTTTTTGACCGAGAGGTGTTAAAGAGTTCGTATGCAAATTTAAGGCCCTAGGTAGTCGCTTGCCTGGCCGTTAAAGTTGGAAACGTCGGCATTTTGAAAACTTGTTCGGGCTGGAAAATCTTCGAAAATTTATCATCTATATATTAAGTTTGACTCGAACCTTTAAAATTAGGACAAAATTTTTTCAGTGTACAAACATGCATACATATATGCCGCCCTATTTGCCAATATTGAGCCTTAGTTTTTAAAATTTTTAACAGATTTGCTCAATATTTGATAAGGATCTGAATACCTATAACGAAGTCCATTAAATTCGGTTCGGAATAAGATTTAGCTATAGTAGGGTAGGTGTAGAGTATTATATGGTAAGCGCCGCCCGGCTTTTGCATTTCCTTACTTGTTTTGTTAGTTTATATGTCCCCTAAACATAAGGAAAAAATTTTTTGCGCCGCACAATATTTGTAGCCTATGTAGCAAATTTCCTAATAAATGCCGATTTTGAAATCATCCTTGCCCGAAATTGTAGTATTTTGGTGATTTTTATAAAAAAAAAATCGGTCAGAATTTATTTTCAGCTTTTTAAAGAACTCTGGTACCTAGTGTTCTGATAAAACTCCGAACAACCCTAATGTAGGTCTCTTATACACCGATCTGCCGATTAGTCTTCAAAGGCCCCATGAAGAAATTCATGTGTTTAAATTTTAAGGAGAATATATGGCGGTGGTGGCCAAAGTTAGCACGTTATTACTTGTTTCTACAACACACAGTAACAGTTAGACTGCATTTTGTTTTCAAAGCTCATCTCTTCATGTTAGAATCCAAATCTCTTGCAATAAAACTGCAAACGCTTAATCATGGCAACTCTAGTGCATTTAAAAAATATTTTATCTACCTACCTTTTACCATCGTTTACATCATCACTGTGATGCTAGAAACAAAAGTTTCTTCTATGATGATGGATAAATACTTTGCGGCAGAGAGGGGCTATGTTGTAAACCTCAAACGAGTAAAGAGGGAAGATAACTGTAACACATCTTCAATTGAAGGCGTCAAGTTTTTGGGCAACCTAACCCCACTCTCATTCTCTCTCTCTCTCTCCCTATCTCTGTGTTTTTTACTTATCATCTCTCAGTGTTGGCATATTTAGCTCTCTTCAGTGCGTACGTTGTTGTATTTGTTTAGTATGGCTGTTTTTTTTTTAAAGTGAGGCTTTTTGTGTGTCTGTGAGCGTGGTAATGTGCAAAAATAAATTTAGCATGTTAGTGTTTCCTCTTTCCTCCTTACTCTTCTACGCAACTTGAGCAAGGGACGAGCGCGGCAAAGGAAGGCTTTTAGCTAAAGTCTATTTTTAGAATTCATTCATTCATAAGAGTTGGTTTTTTTTTTTTATTTGTAGTCGCCGTCGCCGAACTGCTGCTGCCCGCTGCAACAAGGAATGAGGCAAGAAAGCAATCATATGGGCATAGTATAGCAAAATACTGAATTCCCTATATGTATGCATGAATATGTATGTGTTTACGTAGGAGGAGTATTTATTCGGTGTAGATGTGTACTATATAAATATGTAGCGAGTTCTGGTTTATTGCTACATATATATACATATACGCTTTTGGCACTCACTGCCTTGATTGTAAGCGAGCGGCTTTCAGTAGGTGTTCTTCCTTTGCCAGGCTTAAGAAGCCTTAACACCGCCTCCCACTTCTTATACTCACTCTGTCCTCATTTAGTATATCTTGCTTTGGCTTTTTGGGCAGAGTAGATCCAGTGACGTCTATGGAAATACTCCTTTAGGCTCTTTTGCGCACTTTCTATTACATGTTGTCCTTCGTAGTTGTTTGAAATGAGTAGTGCTAATTCCAAGAATTGCCTCTTGTCTTGTGACTTATTAACGATAATATTGGGAATTATAATTGCTAATCCATTACGGACATGTGTGTGTGTATGCATGTACAAATGCTTATTCATGTTGGTATGTTCATAGTTAGGTATTTTATGTGCATGTGTCCAACACACAGGTACATGTGCTGAATTAATTGGGACAATTTGATGACACCTGGCATATGCCGAAAGGCGTAAGTTGTTTGGTTGGGATTAGAATTTGACAAAAAAAAAGACGCAAATAAAGGGAAAATTTTAAAGATTCACTGAAATTGCATGTAGTGTGCAAATTTTTTTTAAACAGTTTTTGATCGATGTATACTTAGAGGCAGTGAGGAATAACTTTTTTGCTCATTTGGATTTTCGATAAAAAAAAAATAGGCAAATAGAGGGAAATTTTAAAGATTCACTAAAATTGCATTTAGTTTGCAATTTTTTCATATAAACTTTTTTTGATTTATTTTATAATAAATTGCGACTCCAATAATTTTTGAAGGTCGATATATTTTTAGAGTCATGCAGGAATAATTTATTTTCTCAGTTTGTTTTTTTTTTGCAAAGGCGTATATGTGTATATGCTTATGGTTTTTCTTTTTAATAAGGGAGCTAGGGTAGCAACATACTGTAGGACGCCTACCAATTGCGTTGTTTAGATTTTGTTCTCATCTTATTAATGTATGGAATTTTTCCATGTAAGAAAATAATACATAATAAATTGTACCAGGAACATTCCATTTAGGGACACGAGTTAACATCTCACATGTCAATCAATGATGCAGTGTGATTAAAGTTTTGGCTCAATAATAAGCAGAGCGACACCATTTTGTTATGAAGTACGCCCAAATCACCGCAAGAACACCAGGAAAAAATGTCCAATGAATCTTGTCCTAGTGCTAGCGACAATTGTGAGTTTATTACCTTAGCTAATCAGCCGTACAAATTTCCTTAGTAAGTGGTGGCACGCCGTTTGGACCCAATAAAAAGTAGGTACTTCATCATTGAGCCTAAGCTTATGTTGGACAGTATTCAATGAGACGAGAAAATGAAATTTTCACGGACGCATTTGGTACAAAGCTTCTTGAGACCACCGTAGCTCAGAGGTTAGCATGTCCACCTTTGATGCCTGGGTTCAAATCCCAGCGAGAACATCAGAAAAAGTGTTCAGCGGTGATTATGTCCTCCTATTGCTGGCGACCTTTGTAAAGTAATTATCTTTGGTAATCAGGTGGTGGTCATGCAAAAGAAAGTGGAGTTCTATACATAATGGCATTGAATGTACTTTCACAGGAATAAAGAATTTTATTGATATCCACAACCGTTTTTGTTTTATTTAAAAAAAAAAAGTTTGTAGCGCTCTTTTTTGGGAAAACCCTTTACTTGTGTATATGTGAGCTATATCTAAATTTGAAACGATTTCTATGAAATTCACCAGTCATCTACAGAGTCATAAACGCAAAGTTTCGTGCCAATAACAAACTTTCGGCTAATAAATGATCATCATATGACAGTATTTGTCAAAATCGGATTAAAACATATGCAAATTTGTCCATGAACATTTCAATAAGGAACAGGGGCAAACTTCTCACATATTATTGAGTGCTGTCCGATTCAAGTTTTAAGCTCTATGATAAGGGACTTCCTTTTTATAGTAGAGTCTTTTTATAGCAGAGTAGCACCACCTCTTTGTGGAGAGGTTTTAACATGGCTGCCATATCAAATGGTACATTACCTAACAAATGTCGCCAGCATTAGGAGGGGATAACCACTGCTGAAAATTTTTATGATGTTCTCGCCTGGGTTCAATCCCAGGCCTTCGGCGTCATTAGCGGACATGATAATCTCTGCGCTACGGTGGCCTCCTATGAAACCATATATGGGAGCTATATCCAAATTTGAACCGATCACGACCAAAACCGATACCCATATTAAAAATCAAAAGACGATATAGTGAAACATAATAGTGGTTGTTGTTGTAGCCACATTTTCATGTGGAGGTGGCGATCCTCGTCAAGCTCCTGTTAGTGATGAAGCTCGTTTCGGTCTAAAACACCGACCGCCGCGGGATTAAGGTGGCCATTGGTTATTAAAAGGCGCTAATAACTCGCCTTGTCACATCGATCATGCAAGAGCTGCCGCCGCCCAGCCTCTCCCTGAGACTCTCCGCTCGATACAGCTAATTATTCGTGACTGCCATTGAATTCCACTATTCGCAACCTGTGAACGCGCTCGGTAGCTTGCAGCTAAGCTTCTGGTGACAGCAATGAACACCACACAGATCGGACCTCAATGTTCCAGCCTGTGTGGTGCTCACAGCTATCCCCTGCCGGTCTTATAGTAAAAGTCGGGTGGTACACATATATGGGAGCTACATTTAAATCTTAACCTATTGCTATAAAACTTAACAGAAATATCGAGAGTTATAAAGGAATCTTTCGTGCCAAATCTTGTGAGAATCGTTTAACAAATGATCACATTATTGCAATATTAGACCAAATCGGTCGAACACATATATGGGAACTATATTCAAATCTGATCCAATTTCAATAGGATTCGCCTCTAGGCCAAAAAACATGCCTGTGCGAAATTTGAAGACTATCGGATGAAAATTGCGATCTGTACTTTGTATCTTATTTTATTTAAATCAATGGCAGACAGACGGACAGTAGACCGACGAACAGCAGACAGACGGACAGCAGACAGAAAACTGCAGTATTGCTTCATCCAGCACGTATGCGGTAATTCTGTCTCAGAATATTTTTGTCCTCAATTGGATAATATGTATTTGGAGGACATGTGACTCCAACAGGATGGCACCACAAGCCACACAACGAATGTCAATTTATTGGAAACCAAGTTTGGAGACCGCGTTATCTCATGAAATGATGATGATGATGACAGACGGACAGCAGACAGAAAACCCTATAAAAAGAGATTTTCTTCATAAATATAACAGTGTCTGAAAAATTGTGAAGTTGGCAAAACTAAGGAAGTTGCAGCAATTTCAAGCTCGCCTTGATTTTTTTGCATTTTTTGGATATCAATTATGCGATTTTGAGCTAGTTTTTTAAAGAAAAATCATAGGAGTTGCACTAAACCGAATTTTTTGCGATAATTTTCAATGCTGTATACTCAACTCGAAAATATTTTTTGGAACAAAAAATTGAAAATTTTCATAAGGGGGGTTGTAACTTTTGCTAAAAAATGCCAAAAAAATAATATGCCAATTTTTTAGTAATTCTGTTTATTTTACGAATCGTTTTCGAATTTCGAACTGCCGAATGCTTTAAAATTTTCGAAATTCGAAAAAATATTTTTTTGTAAGTCCAAAAAATATTGGTTTTTGCAATGTTTTTCATAGAAAACTTTACAGATTTTATATCGACTCAGAAAGTGATTTCTCTAGCTCTCTTTCTTCTAGGTGTTATAAACAAAGGCACTTAGTTATAATACCCTGTACCCAGCTCGTGCCATTTGTCGAGTTACTGAACACAGTAGATGGGATGGCCTTGCAAACGTACCTCTCCTGAGGTTTGTTGCGGGCACAGGATGGTTTCGACGGGGGGTGCCGTAGGCTCCGCCGTCGGTAGATCCGTGCTTGTGTAGGGACGGGCTGTTCTTCAACCCCCGATCGGGTTTCTCCGCTCCTCCTGTCTTTTTATTTTATTCGTGTATAAGCTCTAGTACGAGGTCTCACATTTTCTTTTTTCTTCCCTTTTTTTCTCTAGGGTACCACAATGGGCCAAACTGATTTACGAGCGAACTCACCTTTGGTGGGCGACCCATACAACCTAACCTAACCTATAATACCCAGTACCACATTAGTGGTGTACTGTTTTTTTTTTAAATAAAATATATTAGCATTCTTATATCTTATATTGCTTCCACCAGAATAATAGTTTAGTTGAAAAAACTAAAGAAATCTGTTAACAAATATAGTTTGCACGATGCTTCCAAAATTCTATGTAATTCACACTGCTCTATTTACTCATACGCACCCATGGTCAAATAATTGTTCACGCCTTGACATTTATTTATCTTAAGCTTCTTCGTTCAATGTCCATTCAATAACGGAGATTGACAAATCACAATGCACTCAAAGGTTTTGTTGGGGGAAAAAAGTGTAATTATTGTTTACCTCCACGTGTAGGAACAAGTTCAACTAAAGTAAGGTAAACAGGGATAAAGGGGGCCAAGGCAAATGTCGCCAAACAGCTCCGGGTCACAGAAGAATAACAACAAAACCGAAAACTAAATGAAAAACAAATTCTGGGCAATATTACGCATACTTATACACTTACACTTACCTAATGCATATATGTACATACATATGTGTGTACTCATACACATGTGTAAGTGTGTGTGTGAGTGTTTTTTTTTATATGCCAAAAACAAAGTTTTCTGCTGGTAAACAATGTAATGTAAGCAAAAAAGAAAAAGCTTGCAAATAAACAAGAAATTAAATCAATACATGGCTTTTGCCCTGCAACTTCTTCTTACTCTGCTTCTACTTCGACTTTACTTCTTCGCCCTTACTTTGGCTGATAAAATACAAACTTCATTCATAAATAAATAAAACACGCGCAAACAGGCGAAAAACACAGTCAACCACATCGTCATCGAGTCTAAATTTGTCTTCTCTATGTATGTGTGTGTCTGTGAATATACAAGCAAACATTCATGGAGACACAATGCCTGCACATTGCCAAAATATGGCTTCAACGAAGCATAAACGCCAACGCCAACGTCAACAATGAAAATCATCCAGATTTTAACGTTTAGTTTGGTTGATGATGTTTTCTTCTCAAAGCTCAGACTATTCAAAGCTAAATATAAACATTACCACACATACACATCTACATGAGATAATTTTCTCCTTAATGATTGACATGCATTCCCCGGACTTGAGATTTTGTGAAGCCAAACAGTTTTTTTTTTTGGAGCAACATATTCAAACATTCGGTGAGGAGAATTTATAAAAATAAAAAGAAAACATTTAAGGAAAAACCAATAAAAGCGCCTTAAGTTCAACCAGGCTGAATCGCGTGAGTGCAGTCCGATTCAAGTTCAAGCTCAATCATAAGGCGCCTCCTTTTTTAAGCCCAGTCCGAACGGACTGCCACAGTGCGACACCTCTTTGGAGAGAAGTTTCTCATGGCATAGTACCTCACAAATGTTGCCAGCATTAGGGGGGGGGAAAACCACCGCTGACATTTTTTTCTGATAGTCTCGCCAGGATTTGAACCCAGGCGTTCAGCGTCATAGGCGGACATGCTAACCTCTGCGCTACGGTGGGCTCCAATGACTATTAGTAGTCATAAAAAAATACCACATTTAAAATGTCAACCAAATAGTTGTGCTCAAGAAGTGAAATCGGGCGAGCGGTTTATATGGGTGCTATATCAGATTATTACGTACGAGATTTCAGCCAAATCGGTTGGCAACTGCACCTTCTAGAGGCTCAAGAAGTCACATCTGAAGATGGGTTTATGAGCAGCTATATCAGGTTGTGAACTGATTTACACCAAACTGGGCGCAGTTTTTGAAAATCGAAACAAAAAACCTCGTGCGAAATTTCAGCCAAATCGGATAAGAATTGCGCCCTCTAGAGGCTCAAGAAGTCTAGATTCGAGTTGGGTTTATACGAGGGTTGTCTTTTATATTTCGGAATTAGAAAACACATTAACAAATATTAATCATCGAAAATCGCTTTATTGTTTTTCAAAATATTCCCCATTAAGATTTATACACTATGAATGCGTTTGAACCAATTGTTAAAGCACTTCTGCCAAAAGATGCATTCTGAACGCATCAACCGCTTTTTCAGGTGTCGAAAAACGTTTACCTCTCATTTTATTTTTTGCGTACGGGAATAAAAAGAAGTCATTCGGTGCCAAGTCAGGACTTTACGGCGCATGACTCATCAAATCGATGTTTTAAGTGCTCAAAAATGCAAATGTTTCGTATTTTTAAAGCATTTCTTTCGACCCGTAGATACGAGCCTCTTTTTGAGCGATTGACAAATTGTTTGGGATCCAACGCGAACTAAGTGCTAAGTTCGGCCGGGGCGAATCTTGGCTACCACCACCGTAGATTCCTCGAAAAATTATGCCCTTAATAACTGAGTTTGTATTTGAATTATTTTGA